>NC_045541.1:149923627-150193627 GCF_009769535.1 Thamnophis elegans | reverse complement strand
CACTAATATTCAGCAGAAATCTGAATACAGATTTTGAATTATTTCAAGTAGCATCCCTGATAGAGTAACATTGCCTACCTAAACTTGATCAGAGAGGTAATGTGAACAGAAACATAGCATTATAAATCAAATGTCATCATCATCAAATAGAGGTCCATTACTAAAGCCATTCAAAGGGCTACAATGGTAGATACACAAGCAAAAATATAGCAACGTATTTAACTCAGTATTTACAGATATTTAAGAAATGCTGGTACCATATATGTTATAAAACAACTCTTGCATTTTATAATACAGTAAATGCTTTCTCGGTACTGGTTAAAAAAACTTGTATCTTTTGAGCCTTATTAAGTTATTTCAGCTATGAATGCATCTTTGCTCTTTTGTATTATTAAATCAGCTCAAAGCAGGAACAGTCATATTTTGGTCATGAGACAAATTATGTTTATTTATTCAATTTCTACAGCTTCCCATCTCAGCCAAATGGGTGGCTTACAACTCTAAAACCTTAAAACAATAAAAACAGTCAAAAAATAAATAAATACATATGGCAGCCAAGGTACTAAATCAAGAAATGGCCTCCTTTACACCAAGATCCAGTTTTTAAAATTTTATGAGAGTCCAGCAGTGTTGGGCTCATTCTAATCTCCAGGGAGAGAATATTCCACAAAGTGGTGACTACACCAGAGTTCTGTCCTCTAGTTTCTGCCAGTTGATACTCTTTGAATGATAGAATCTGCAGCATGTCCAATCTTGCTGGATTGAATTGTATGGGTAGGGCCTCTTGGAAAAAGATTCCTCAAGTAATGTAATGGAGACTTGGCTGGGAGAAATAGGTAGGTTGGTACTTGTAGCCCGGTATATGTAAATTAGCGCTAGGAAACAGTGTGGCTGTGGTCCATAAGAAAATATGTACATACTGGTTATAGCAGTGAATGTTGTCTGATTGCCTTGTCTATAGTCAAAGGCAAGCAGAATCAGGTTGGTATTATTTGGATGGGAGTTCATCCATCAGATAATCCTGGTTGTGCCTTAGGGGAGAATATGGTTTGAATTTTAGGGTTCTTGGTGTTCTCCAAACTTGCTTCCCTTCCTATAGTTATTTCATGAGACTAGGAAATATCATTAGGGCATGGGTGAAGTGCAGTTTGCTGCCTGTTGATATGTGGTAGTTTATCAGACTTGTTTTAATTGGGTATTGTTTCTTTCTTGATTGCTTTTTGGATAGTACTTTATTTCTTCTTTAATTGTTCTTGTTTATTTGATGCTTGTTTCTGCTTATCTAGAGGCTGGTTTTTGTGAAGATTTGTGAAGAAAAAAATGTGTTTGAGTCTGCTTGTCTCTTTCCTTTGCTTCTGGTTGTTTCTTGAGTGATTTGTGGGTGAACTTATCTGAATGTTTGCTTATGACTGATTTGTTGAAATTCCATGCCTCTAGGCATTCTTTTGCATTTTTAGATCTGGCTTGGTCTAAGATGTCTACAATTTTCCAGTTGAAATTGTAGTTGAACATGTCAGGGTAACAGGAGGAAAAGCAAGCTCAGAGAAGACCAAAAAAGAAGGCAATCACAAATCACTTCCATATTATAGTCAACAAAATTTGTTTCCTGAGGTGAGAAATATATTGAAATGCTAATAGGCCTTAGCATTTCTTAGGAGAAATATGAAATAAATGTGAAAGAAAAATAGGAATAGAAGTGTCTAGGAGCTGACTTGGAAGCTTGAATATATTTGCCTCAGTATGAATACTTGAATATTTTTTACTAAAGTCTTGGAATCAGGGGTAAAATAAAGATTTCAGTCATGTAAGAGGAAAGAAAAACATTATCTCCATTAACATAATGAGGTGTTTTGTATTGCATCAACCTTTTGTCCAGATGTTGGTGTTTTTCTAGTTATTAAAAGCCATAAACTGTTTGTCAAAACTGTGAACTTCCAGTAATATAAGTTTTCTTGGATTAGTTGCAGTTTTTTTATTTTACTTTATAATTTGACTGAAATCTCAATATGGATTGATTTAAATATCCAGAAGAGGAATTCTAAAGCTATTAAAAGGTAAAGGTTCCCCTTGCACATATGTGCTAATTGTTCCTGACTCTAGGGGGTGGTGCTCATCTCCATTTCAAAGCCAAAAGGCTAGCACTGTCTGAAGACGTCTCAGTGGTCATGTAGCAACCATGACTAAATGCCAAAAGCACAGGGAACATTGTTACCTTCTCACCAAAAGTGGGTCCTATTTTTTCTACTTGCATTTTTACATGCTTTCGAACTGCAGGCTTGGAATGTTGGCAGAAGCTGGGACAAGTAACGGGAGCTCACTCCATTATGCGACGCCAGGGATTTGAACTGCCGAACTACCAACCTTTCTGATCATCAAGCTCAGCATCTTTGCCACTGAGCCACCACATCCCTCTAAAACGATTAGGAACTGATAAAAACAGGTTCTCCTCTCTAAGTGCATAACGCTTCTTGGTAGACTTGATGCCATCACAGCATCACACAGATTTCAAGGAATGCAGGGTGGAAAAAGTTATAGATGCTGGAGTTACAGGTTAATACATTGATGCTTGTAGTAGTGGAAAAAACGTTTAATAAACAACAGAAGAAAGATGTGAAATTGATCTGTACTTTCACTGGTCATGCTGTACCTCCCACACTGAAAATTGAAGTGGTTTTTTTCTCCACACACTGCTGCAATAATCAATGAAAATGCCCACAATATTTGTGCTCTATAAATGGTATTCCAAAAAGGAATTATCAACTTTAATGTTACAATCTCTGCCCTCCTTAACATGTTTGGGCAGATCGTCTAAGAAACAATTAACACATTCATCTCAATTTCAGTGAAATTTGCATTTAGGATGCAGTTTTAATTAAAATGGGAAAATATTTTGGGTTAATACAATATAATATGTATGTATGTATGTATGTATGTATGTATGTATGTATGTATGTATGTATGTATGTACTCCATTATATCTCTCCCTCACACACACATACATAGACACCTATACAAATGGGAGGGGGAGGATAGATAATCTTGGCTGATACAGTCTACTTCTTTTGTGAGAAGCTGTTTCATTTACAATTCAATCTTTTGTATATTGGATTTCAGAGCTGAAGGGAACTAAAGGAGGAAATGGATGGCTGTTCTATGTCAATAAATGTTAGAGCAAATGCCAGATTGACTGAAGGGCCTGAAAACAACAGATACTGGACAAATTCTAACTAAAGATTTGTGAAACATAAAAAAATATTCTTATTGCCTTATCTAATTATCTACTGTGGACCTTATGCATTTCTTAAGAGGTCCCTAAGGGGGTGTGCCTAAGTGCACCAGCGTGCCTACCATCCCTGTCCTACTGTCCAATTTATATGTACTCTTTTTGTATTTATGGCTATGTTTTGCTTATTTATATCCATTTATTTGTGCCGTCTTTTCATACTTGTTTCCTCGTACTTGTTGATAAACAAAGAAACAAGCAAACAAATAAATATTAAAGCTACTACATATTTGTATTTTACACATATATTTTATAACAATTCGTCTCTTATATGGATGATTGTAGGAACTAGTAATTAACATGGGACTGGACACAACTTGACCTTGTATCTAGTGATATCACTCTGATTCATGTTCTCAGTGTACCTGGCATACTCTAAAGTAAAGAAAAGCATTGAAAAAGACATTGTTATAGGCCACCTTGAGCAAGAAGACATTCCAATTAATAAAAGACACAGCGGGAAAAAAAAACAATCAGACTTCATTGGAAGGAAGCTGCAAAATATATATAGTATCAGTTGCTCAGAGACATTTTATGAGGAAGAAGGGTGATCTTTAAATTTGATAAACAAACAAACAAATAATAAATAAATTCCTAGTCCTTTCTCCATTAACATTGCAGGATCACCCCTGAATTAAAAGCTAACATTCCCTATCAAAAGAACAAATGTATGGAGATGGATCATACTTCATAGGAGAAAATTTCTATGCATTTGAATTCATGATTCTATGTAATGCTGTAATTTCTCATCTAGGAGTCTGAATTGCCATTCAAAAAAAAAAAAGAATTTCTACTAAAGCAAAAATGAAATTTAGTTGACATGACAAAAATGATACAACTGCCATCTTTCTGCAGTTGACTGGCTATGGCTGAATGAATTTTGGCAATGAATCATGAGGTCATGAGAACATCCTTTCTTTAAAAAAAAAAAACAGCAACATTGAATGTGCTTTATACCAGAACCAAGGAAAGTCTAGTCCTTAGTACTATTTCAGGAGATTCTGGCTACTCAGATGAACCCAGATGTGCCTAATTATTATTTAGAATATGTTTGGTTTTTTTTTTTGCAAAGGCCATTTTGGGTTTCTGTTAGAAGTGTATCACTTTGTCTCTTATTGGCTCCAATTTGAGAAACAATCTTTAAGATCACATTTTAAAAGGTCAAGAAACATTTTTAAAAGCCCGAGTTCTTTAAAAACGCACACAGAGAAGAGGAGAATATAAGAGAGGGGGGGGGGAATGTTTTTGTCCAAAGTAAAAATGTCCTATAAAAACCTCCACTGTAATAATGGATGAGGAATTTTACACAGATCCAATTACAGTAAAACTCTTGCTAAGTAGCTGCATTCCTGAATAAACGGTACTCAGTTGGAAACAATGCAATAATTAAACCATTGACATTTTGAAGGCAGTAAAGTCAGAAGGATCTTAAAAATTCTAATTCTGAGTTTGTTCGTCTCTAATCGGATACTTAATTGAGGTGTACTCATTCAACCAGAAAAGTTCAGGATAGGGGGAGAGATGTTCTTTTATATCTTTTCTGGTACAAGCGGTGAAGATCTCTAGCAGAAAGTATTTACAATATGGAAATGCATTTTTATTCCATTAGTCTCTGCTAACAGTGTTTCCACAGCTCATTATTTCCAACAGAAAATAGCACTTAATGAATGCAGAGTGATGGTGGAATTGCTGCGGAAGAGTGTATGACATAGCCTACAAACTCCCTAATGAATTCTTCCTGATTGCTTGCTATTGCTTTGAAATCCAAATGAATTCTTATCGATTGCTAGGTGACAGGCACTTTTCTTTCTAAACAGAGAAATGGAGCCAATTCACTCATCACCCTGCCTGAAAAAAACCCACAGTTGCATCTAAAAATCCTTGCCATATTTATAGGTGGTGGAGTTGCTAAATATTCAGGGAGGCGGGTATATTTGGTGGGGGGAACTCAGGGGAAGAAACTTTCTCTTGTTCTAGAGAACTAAAATTAAAATATTAATAAAACTGTGAAAAAATAATTAATATGTTAGAATAAACTATAAACCACAAATGTAAGACTTGGACAAGATGCTAACAAACTATTACATTGAGGATAAATGTTATGTTGAATTCCTGATTAAATGTTGTATTGAGCAAAAATGTAGTTTATCAGTTTTATTCAGTATGTTGGGCAAATATATTTTTTAAGGCTTTGTGTGTTGAATAAACAGCAACAAAAATAATATACTTCTTCCAATTCCTCCTGAGGCTTTCTTCATTCTACAGATGATTCTACCATATATATTGATTCTTAGTTAAGCTGCCTTGATATAGGACAGAGTTACTTGATCATTGGGCCAATTTTAAAAGAAAAAGCAGGCAGGAAATATTAAGGACCACATGTTCAATGTGATGGTCAGCCAGTTATGAATCCATCTAGTGGTGATGCTGACCTGCATTTTTCTATCTGATCATGTATTATGTTGTGGACTACTTTATCGAATGCCTTACTGACATCTCAGTAAATTATATCCATAGCATATCCATAGTGAAAGAATGCAATAAGATTAGTCTTGCATAATCTGCTTTGGCAAATCCATGTTGGCTTCTGGTAATGACTTTGTTTGCCTTCTACGTGTTCACAGATTCATTGCTTGATTGTCTTTTCCTGAAACTTCCCTGTTATTGTGGTTAGGCTGATAGGTCTGTAGTTCCTGGATCCATTTTTTTTTCACCCTTTTCTGAAGATGGGAACTACATCAGCTCTTTTCCAGGCATCTCCAGGATTTTGAAAAAAAATATAATTCATGTCTGCCAGTTGTTTCAGAAACTTGTGGTATAATCCATATAGTCCTGGTGATTTGAATTCATCATCTGAGTTGATAGGCTTTCTCCTACAATTTTCTTGCTTGCATTACTATTCTACATATTACAGGGTGCTTGTTTGTTTGTTTTTTGATAGGTTGGACTGTTTTTTTTCCTTTTGTGTAAAGACAGATGCAAGAGAAAGAAGGAGTATTAAGTATGTTTCAGAGGTGATATTCATCAGGTTCTGACCAATTCTGGAGAACTGGTAGCAGAAATTTTGAATAGTTAGAAGAACCTGTAATACTACCTATGACTGGCCCTGCCCCCATCTCTGCCTCCTGAGTCCCCTTTGATCGGAAGGAAATGGGGATTTTCCAATAACCTTCCCCTGGAGTGGGGAGGGAATGGAAATTTTACAGTATCCTTCTCCTGCCATGCCCACCAAGCCACACTCACCAAGCCATGCCATGCCCACCAAGCCACACCCATAGAGCCGGTAGTAAAAAAAAATGAATCCCACTACTAGTACATTTTCCCCCTTGAGTTACTTATAAAGGAATAAAGATGGGATAAAAATGTAATAAATGACTATCAGACAACAGTCCTTTATTCAAAAATATCTTCTGTCTAATGGGTTGCTGAATACTACATCTTGGAAAAGCTAAAAGTCAATGTGGACCATGAACCTGAGTGTACAGAAAGCTTATAGCTACTGCTAAAATAGTTATATATTTGACCTTTATAATGCAATTCTCTGATTGTTCAATCCTCAACAGATTAAATCAAATACACAGCCACCCTGTGATTTTGTGGGCTGTGACACGTGATGTGGATATTCATGTGCATGAAATATTTTTCTAAATTAGCCTGGGAAGCCAATTCATTTCCTGAGGTGAGAAATATATTGAAATGCTAATAGGCCTTAGCAGGTTGTTGCTTTTTTTCTTTTTGTCCTTTGGGGAAAGACGTATATGAGGAATTTCTTAATTGTGCATTCACCAATCTCTTTCAAGAGATCAAATAAGAGCTTTGATATGAACAAATAAACTTTGATAAGACCCCTTCACCCCTGTTGCTAATTGAGAAGAAATAGCTTTGGTCTGTGGGCTAAAGCCTTTGATTAAAAACATAATATTAATTTTAAATAGTTTTAATATTAATTTAAAGTTATAGAAAGTAGTAATTGAAAAGAGAGATCTACAGAATGAACGGAGTTGCTTTTGACAGCTGACTAAAGAAAGAAAAATCTTCTGGTATATATGCAGTGAAATTATAAAGTAGAACTGAACTATTAGAGGGAGTAAAGCAGCATGGTTACTCTCATAACAATTTATATTTGTTCAAGATAAAGATAGTTCACAGGGAACATTATTTCATCTGTGCTTAAATGATCACATTTAATAGTTGCCACCTATTGCAATGAAGTGTGTGGTAATAGGATCACCAGATGCCCAGGAAAAGGAGGACAAATCTTCCCTTTTGTCCTCATATCTTCTGTCCGGCAGCCTTAGCTTTAAAATCAGATATTATCTAGCTTTTGGATTGTTTTGTTTATTGTTGTTGTTGTTATTCTTGTTTTTTGCTTGATGTTTGAACTGCTTTCATAAAAGTAGTCATTCAAACTTTTTTCTATGGTGACCTTGTAAATTATTCTGGTTCTTTCCCCCCGACATCCATGGAGAGACTCAACCATCTCAGCTTGTTAAGCTCTTTTTAATATTATGCATTATAATTAATAATAATATTTATTATTTATTTCCTAATTCCAATGATTGATGTTAAAATCTAATCCCTCAAATCATTTATGAATACAATCTGTATTGTATTCACCATACACTTCTTTGATGAAATTTAAAAAACACATTGTTGTCAATTCTTTATTACTGCTAGCATATGTTCTTGAAGATAAAGAGTTGAAAAACCAGTCTTTCTGATGCTGGGAAAGTAATTTTATGTGCCTGAAGAACTATGTTTTCAGTTTTTTGCGCTATATATTTTTGTATGAACACCAAGAAAGTCAAACAATTAATGTGACTCTTTTTACCCATTGGTTCTTCTTTCTAATGATAGATTTTTCCCTTTGCCTATGCAGATATTTGATGATCCCTATTCAGGGAAGATTAAAGGAAATGTTTTTGTACTTCATACATAGCTAAATTATGGATTTACTGCCATCAGATGTGGTGATGGCCACATCTGCACTTTAGGCAGTTTTCAAGAGAGTCTGTGCAAATTAATGGACAAGAGAAATGCACTGGAGCTATATTACAATTGTTGTTGCTGCTGTTAGTTGCCAAATCTTTTCCAATCCATCATGACCCGTGTTCCTCCAGGCATTCTGTCCTTTACCATCCTCTGGAGTCCATTGAAGCTCACTGTCATGCCTTTTCTTCTTTTGCCCTCAGTCTTTCCCAGCATTAGCCTCTTTTCCAGTGAGTCAACAGTACCATGTTTTAAATATTTGTGGTAGTGTACATGAAAAGACAGTCATTGCCAGGAAGATCTCTTCCATCCACATCATCCAGGTGCAGGGACAAGCTGACCTTGACTTTCTGAGAAGGAATGTTATTATTTTACATCCCTCCCATACTCCATACAACCCCCCTTCCTACAGTATAATATGGCGAATATATATATATGTGTGTGTGTGTGTGTGTGTGTGTGTGTGTGTGTGTGTGTACTCTTACTGGGATTGGAATCCCAATACAGCACAGGTTCCAATCCCAGTAAGTGTATGGCTAGCTGATGAGAGCTAAATAGCTTGAAATAGATCTATACTAGTCTCCCTTTATTTATTTATCAGCACAAATACAAAACACACACACACACGCACGAATGTATGTATGTATGTATGTATGTATGTATGTATGTATTAAGTGTTACAACCCCTGGTATGCCCAAATATGGGAGGAAGCTCACTGCTTCCACTCTCTGTCCATCGGCTCGTCACAAGAGACCATCCAGGCAGAAACCCAATATTTTTACTGTTGCCTTTGTTACATTTGTATTTGTGCTGATAAATAAATAAAGGGAGATATACTATATACTAGTCTATACTAGTCTCCCTTTATTTATTTATCAGCACAAATACAACACACACACACACACACACACACACACACACACATACATACATAATCTTCCAATATGCTTTAATAAAGTCTAATGTGATTCACCTCTTGTATTAATCATCACAGTTGGTAGGCACTAAAATAACAGCAATAGACAGAAGACTCATTATAGATATATTTAGAGACTGAGCTGCACATTTGTTGATGATGTATTTATTTATTTATCATCACCATTATTTTCAACATTTAGATTAGAATGAGTGTGTTCCACTCATCTTTTTCATCTTTTATCATCAGCCCTAGTAATGGCCAATGATTGTGCCTCCTATTGCTATTGAACATTATTTTAAAATAATTTCATCTGAAATCAGCAAGATGCCTGAATAAAAAAATGTTCATTCCCTTAGTCTGAACTGACATCATGGCATCACACAGCCAACTGCATATGGCTACATGAAGACATCTGAAGTTAAATGAGAGTATAGAAGTTGCTTCTTGTCCTTCCTTTTGAGTTCTTGTTCTGTTTCTTTGTTCTTACTGGAATCCAGTAACAAGAACACTTTGGCTCAGACTTATTTTATTTATCAGTTCTGACAGTCAGCTAAACAGATTATATCTTGATTCTTTCTTTCTTTCTTTTGCTGCCCTAAGTTCAAAGATTTCAGTGCCCAGAAGGATCTTCATGCTGCTGCAAATCTGCAGGAAATGTTCTGGCATGGTATCAGAAGCAAGCTCGGCAAGGCAATGTCTGCGAATATAGCAAATTATTTTAAGATTTATCTATGCGATCTTTTTTATCCTTTCTTTATTACTTTGTCTAAGTTGCTCAAGGGGCAAACATACCTAATACTCCTTCCTCCTCCTATGTCCTCCATAATGAGAACCCTGTGAGGCTGGCCTGAGAGAGAGTGGCTAGCCCAAAGTCACCAAGCCAGCTGTCATGCCTAAAGTGGGACTAGAACTCACAGTCTCTTGGGTTACAGGCCAGTAATTCAAAACTCAGCTCTCTGAAAGAGAACAAATTATGCAATCTGACACATTAAAATACTTCGCTATTTCAGGACCTTCTCCAGGATTCCCAATTGGTCACAAAAAGCACTGGAGGAAGCTCCATATTCAAAGCAATATAGCAACTTCATAGCCCTCTTTGAGAGGTTGGGGAGGTGTGCAACTTTTAACAGAAGTCTGTAACCCAAGCAGCACTGAAGGAAAGCACACTTCAGAGCTTACCTAGCTTCATTTTGCTCAGTAGTTGCAGTACTACTCAGTACTAAGTAGCAACTCAGTAGTTGAGAAATATCCAGCATTTTGCTGCCATACCTGAAATTGTACATAAACAAGGAAAGTAACAATGCCCAGAACTTTCTAAAACTTCATCTGTTACTATGAATCAGCCATTTTGTTGGCTTAATTTTCTCCTATCAGAATTCTATTAAAACATTATCACTAAGATGGAAACTGACAAAAACGTACATGTGTCACATTGCTATTTCATTCTCTCCCACATATATAAATTACTAAATATTAATAAAGGCTAAGAAAGTCAGAGTAGGTCAACAAGAAATGCCATTGCAAAAGGTCATGTAATCCATCAACAAACCTATTTTATGCCAGATATACAACCCAACAGCCTCCACCTGCTGTTATAAAGTGCAGCATCTACACACTACAAAAATAGTCATTGTCATGACTTTTAGCTGGGCAAAACAGTGCATCATAGGGCAACAATTTTTGAACAAATGATATACCTTGAATGGGATAGTTTACAAAATGTGTCACCTTCCCAACCTATGTAGTATCTCTGGTATACATATATACACTGAGGGAGGGAGGAAGGGAGAAAGGAAGGAAGAGTAAAGAAGAATGGAGGGAGGGAAGGAAGGAAGGATACCACTGTTAAGCACTCGAAGTATGATTTTCAAATCAGCTGTATAAATTACTTTTTATCATTCTATTTAGCCCAATCATAGTTAGCTTGTTAATTGCATGTCATGGTGTACTTTGCCAAATGCATTGCCCAAGTCAAGAAAGGAAGGAAGAAAGGGAGAAAGGAAGGAAGAGTAAAGAAGAATGGAGGGAGGGAAGGAAGGAAGGGTACCACTGTTAAGCACTCAAAGTATGATTTTCAAATCAGCTGTATAAATTACTTTTTAAATTACTTTTCTATTTAACCCAATCATAGTTAGTTTGTTAATTGCATGTCATGGTGTACTTTGCCAAATGCATTGCCCAAGTCAAGATACATTACACTTTGAGCATTCCCACAACTAACAAACTGAACTGTAGTAAGCAACTACTTTAACATATATGTTTCTTTTCCTCTCCTTTCCCTATTATTCTGTTACAGCATTCTATACTGAGATAAAACCCTTCCATTTTAATAGAGGGAAATATGAATAAGTTTCAAACTTGGCTTCACGTAGTGTGCAGAGACTATAAAGAATATCTATAAAAAGTTATAAGTGCTAGAGCTTGGAAGCATACATGGTTGACTGGATTTAATTTTTCTGCAGTAATTCCTGTATCATAAAACTTTCATTTTCACACTGCTACTGTATACTGTTATTTCTGGATGTCTTTGGTCTTGTAGAAGGATATGAGTTGCAGTAGAGGAGGAGATGTTGCTATTTTTTAAAAAGGAAGGACCAGTCGCAGTGGAATCTAAGTGTGGCTTCCTACATTCCTTGAGTCAGATATTGTAATGTCTAGCTCATCTAAATTCAGCAGGAATGAATGCTGAGAAAAGCTACAATTTCTTTAATCTTAAGTAAGTAAAAAAAAGTAAGTTTTCTTTAAACTGTAGCATTTATAGAAATTCCTAGGAGTTGGGTGATGATATTTTGTGAGAAAATATCCAATATTGGACATTTAGCATTTACACTACATACTGTAGATTACAACCACAAAATTACATTTGACAGCTCTATTTCAAAATATGATTGGTTTTGATGTGCCAGACAACTGTTTTCATAAACCTGAATATAGAGAACAGAAATGCCCAAACCACAACTTATAAGAATTTGGTCAACTGGTTGTAACAATCTGAATGCCCACTGGATGACAGGAAAGAGAAAGTGTATTTTAAAAAATACTGTATTAATTTTTTGTTGCCATCTAGTGGTCAATGGGACCCAAAGACTCCAGAGGGATTCCTTTCTCACCTTCAGCCCTGATTTTCCCTTAAAATTCTTCCTACAGACTCATTCCAGCTAAGCAATAATTATATTATTCTGACTGATCTTGTAACCATGCATTAAGAAATGCCTACCAATGCAGATATAAGCTTTGGTCAAAAATATTTATCATTCTGAAGAACTGCTTAGGATGATTCATTCTACTCCTATTGGTGGGTTAGGGACTGGGAAGATTGAATATATGAGTTTCTCTGTACTTTTCATTTCTCCAGCCAAAGGGGAAGCAGTTTTTCCCAGAAAATCTACTGGGCAGTTAATGATATGCACTTTTTCCAGAAACATTCATCTAGGTTCTCTAAAGCAGAAATTTAAAGGATGTGGCAATGCTAACCAAGCTGCTTTGTTGCAGACAAAATAGGTAGCCCCTTAAAGAGATATTCTACTTTTAGGGAAAAATGTTTTACTTGCAATTCAACATTTTCAATAACCAAAGAATGTAGTTATGTCTGTAACGTGATATCCCCTAGAGGGATTCAAGTATGTCTTACAGTTTTATTAAATCCAGCAGTTGCTTCTTTGTCCATCATGGAACATTCAAGGACAGGAAAAAATCTTCACTTGCTGAATTATGGGATGTTTTGATTTGATCTGAGGTCTGGCTGAATCCCCCATGGCACGAGGGCCTTGATGTTCCACCCTATTGCCACCCCTCCCCTCAAGAGAAACCTCAGTGATTCAGCCAGGGCTTCAAAGAGAGCAGCAACATCCTTACCAATGGCTTTTTCCATGAATGAATCCAAAGATAAGAGTTTTATGGATGGAAACTAAGCCATGCTTTCTGCACAAAACTATTTGGCTCCTACAAATAATGGCAGAGATTCAAATGATTTGGCTTCCCCACTTTCCATCCTTTCCAAAGGCAACAATCTCAGATCAAAAGTGAACTGTACAATGTACTTGTAGCAGCATTTCAAAGCTGATTTATTGCTACAACTGTTAGGCATTGTTTTCTAACATCTATACACCACCTTTTCATTTAAAAAACATGTAAAACAATTAAAAACAAACCATTTAATTATACTACTTTTAAGTAACTATAGCTCAATGGCTTAGCTTTTCTTGGTAGCAACCTTGATTTAGATTCTGTGGTTTATTTGTTCATTTCAACTATTAGCATGTTATTATACTTTTATTTCAATGGATTTTTCATAATCTGAACATTTTTTATAGAGCAACGCATACATTTCATAAATACATAAACAGCAAAGGAAGAAGCTAATCATAGCCACAGCAGATGATTATCATCTAGATAGTTAAATACACACATGTACCAAATATGAATATTAATACAATGAAGCTTTTATAAGGATTTGAGATAGTAATATGCCACTATTCAAATTCAAAGCACAAAAAGGCTTAGGGGGGATGGCAGTGGCTTACGTATTACATCAATAGGAATATCCTTAAAGAAGGCTATGCCAGATACTTGATTGTGCTAACCTAGGAAAAGATACTGGAGGTGGTGATAGGAGTGACTACTTTGTCACATTTGTCAATATATCCTTAACACATGTTTTAAAAAGTTTTATTTTTTAAAAGGAATCATTTTTTTGCATTCTATATCACAGTGAATAAACTCCCTTTTTATGACCTTGTAATGCCTTAATTCAGGGTAGAGTTGGAGTGACAGGATGGAGCCAAGTATTTACTGTCTGGATGCCCTTCCTGATGCCTATGTGGAGTATGCAGCAAAGTGGAGAGGGTCATATAAACTGCTTTAACCAGAGAAATGAATGCATTTAACTTTCTTTCTATCTGGAAACCACTTCTGGATTTTGTGCTTTAGATAGAAAAACTATGATTTTGGGGGTTTACTGATTAAACAAAAGTTTTTTTTATTATTATTATAGAAATGGCAAAAATATATTGACTAAGTAAAGTGAAACATTGAGGCTGTAACATTATGTTCATTCTTCTTCACTGAAAAGAGTTAATGCTTTTTTTCTATTTTCCCCTTCATCTTACTCTTCTCTCTTTCCCCCATTTCCATTTCCCCACTATTTTCATGTGTACTTTATATATTTTTATATATAATATAAAATTATATTATTAAAAAATCCTTTACAGAAAATTTTTATATAGAAAGATATTTGAAGGAAATTTGCAGATCAATCAGAAGGATGATGGTGGAACATTTCTGGTGATTTGTATGATAGAACTCTCAAGTTGACAAGGTCCAGCATATCCACAGACAAGGGATGTAAGGACACTAATCTTCCACACCTTGAAGATTCTAAATGGCCTTTCAACTGGCTTTGCTTTGAACCAATTACTTCTGTTATTCCTCAACTTTTTCAGGGCTTCCTCCTACCATTCTAGAATATAATTTCAAGGTAACTTAATTTCATAACATTTTTAAACAAGCAATACCTTTAATGTACCTATTTTTCCCTTCTGCCTCTTTTCCCCTTTTATATCAGATCTCCAAAACATTACTTTAAATTGTGAAGAAGCACAAGGCACAGAGGCACTACACAAATGTAGTCACCAAATCCCAATTCCACAAATGCTGACACTTTTTGCCAGCAATGCAAATGTTTAGATGTAAGACATGTGCCAGCACACATATGAACTCACACAAATACACCTCTCTTAGCCTTTAGTATATCATTTTAATCAACCAAGCAGTGATATGTGTTTGTTTCCTTGGAATGTACTAAGATTATTGTCACATCACAAAATTCAGGCGATACCTACAGAACTGCCTAATTCCTCTATAAACAAGCATTACTGCTGTTGTCACTAATTTTGCATTGCTTTTGCATAGGAATTCTATCAATTGATGTTGCCTTTGGTTACTACAAGTACAGGTGTCAGATAGCTGGCTAAAAACATTTTGATATCTGTTGGCCAGATTTTAACTTATTCTGCAGAAACTCAAAATGATCAGCCACACACACACAAAATCATTTATCTGAAATACTGAAGGCTAAACAGCATTTGTTTCATGATAATCCTTTACTACTGAAGTCTTTTTAAAGTTAGAGGCTGAAATGTTCAGCCATATAAACTGGGAGATTGTGGAAATGTCTTGGTTAGTCTAGTAGCTACTATTCCATAATATTTCTACTGGCTGACATAGGTGTCTGCTAAGGGCAATAATGATATTACACACACTTTGATGTCACTGCAGAAATGACATGAGGCAAATTACTTATATTTTCATGATTATATCATGTCGTGTGTGACATCACCTGGTTACTTGCCCTATGGCACCCATGCCTACCAACCAAACACTTTTAAAAACAGACAATTTCTTTCATAAAAGAAAATATTCTGTGCTGACCTAGAAAGAAAGAAAAATCTAGTTTAAAGCAAGAGATTTAGTAAGCCAATTAGATAGTTATGAAATAGTCTTCACATGTAAGCTTTTGAGATTTTAATAACCCTCCACCAGTCAAGATGTTTTTTTTAAAATGATTAAGCGGGTTAAAAGGAGGGAAAGAGACAAAAAACATAGGTAACATTTTTAAAATAATGTCTGCCCTAATTTACATTTCTGAAAAGTCATAGACTTGGAATGCAAATTCAATGTTACCGAGAATTTTGATAAGATTGAATTTGATGATTCAAATTATTCCAGATTTTACTAAGGTTTTTGCCAAACTGTTTGTGTGGAAGAAACCAAGAAATAAGTTTTGGTCTGCTGTGCTGGGAACATAGAAGCACCAATTGTTAAATCAGAGTTGTTTTGCTTTTGCAGCAAATATACATTTCATTTGGCCATGAAAAAGAGGAGATCAACTAGCTGAAGATAATTTAATCCAATGTACTATCACAATCTTCTCTTCTGGTAATATTGTACTGCTAACCAGAGCATGCAAAATATTTGCTAGACCAATTCTCAAATACAGCTCATCTGTCTGGAACCTGCACTGCATATTGGACATTAAAACAATTGAGCAAGTCCAGAGATATTTCACAAGAAGAGTCCTCCGCTTCTTTGCTCACAACAGAATACCTTATGCCACCAGACACGAAAATTTGGGCTTAAACAACTTAGAACTACGCCACCCTCAGTCTGACCTAAGCGTAGTACATAAAATCAACTGCTACAATGTCCTACCTGTCAATGAATACTTCAGCTTCAACCACAACAACACACGAGCACACAATAGATACAAACTTAAGGTAAACCACTCCAGACTTGATTGCAGAAAATACAACTTCAGCAACAGAGTGGTCAATGCCTGGAATGTACTACCTGACACTGTGGTTTCTTCCCCAAACCAACATGACTTTAACCCTAGACTGTCTACTGTCGACCTCACCCCATTCCTAAGAGGTCTGTAAGGGGCGTGCATAAGCACACCAGGATGCCTACCATCCCTGTCCTAATGTTCCCTTGTATTCGTATCCATTTTATGTATTCATAATCATGTTTATACTTATATATGTTATCTAATAAATGCTTGATGAAATAAATAAATAAATAAATAAAATAAACCTTTCTTACACTAGGGGCTCTCCAGAGCTATAGATTTCATCTCTTAAGATTGGTGTTGTTGAGCACTTTTGTGATTGAATTTGCATAAAATAGAGAAATCCTAGATTGGGAAAGTCTAGACAAAGAGAATATCTAGAAATATTAAATGGTAGCCGGGCACACATTGATGTCAAATATTGCTCTGATTCCTATGTAGGGTATGCATAATATTCAGGACAAATCACATTTAAAAATGAGTATCTAATAGGATCTACTAGGAGATATGCATATGAAAATGCGTATTAACTGTCATGTAGGCTTAACAAAATAATTTACAATCTGTTATAGAGACAGAATGGAATAAATGTAGTTGAAAAACAACAAAATGTGAGCAAAATCAAACTTAATTCTGAGAAAATGAGCATGCTGCTTCTTTCCTATGGGAATCTAACCCCTACTTCCCACAACCATTATAAGGTTTCCTCTCCCTCTTTGCCTCAGGCAGTGGATAGCTTTTACCAGAAAAGAATATGACCTTAAACTAAAGATGACATCTCACAAAACAAAGATTAAACATGAAGAAACAAAACAAAATAAAACAGAGAATAAAGACAACTCTTCCATTGAAGTGGCGAAGTATTTGGGGAGAAATTAAGAGCATTTTCAAAGACCAGCCTTTCCATCATCCAGGTTTTATGATTTCAGAATCTAAACATAACAAAATTTCAGTTCTCCTCATTTTAGTTACTGGACTCCTACAGTTATTTATTCCCTATGATTCTACAGTAGTTACTTAGAATTAGCAACCAACAACGAATAAGAAGAATTCTATTAGTTAACAGATCCTTGTCAATAACTGTTTCCCTATGTCAATTTCTCAACCCGTAAAATTCTTTCCCCCAAAAAGCAACAAAAAAGCAAATTTAACATGTACGGGGACAGGCTCCTAACATGCCAATCCTCTTTTTTTTTGCCCATTTATACAGTCTGTTCCTTGCTATTAAGAGACAAGACCATGGGTTGGAGGCATGTTCTGTGTAGTGAGCCTGCAAAACTATTTGCTTGTAATCTTACAAAGAAATGGTATCCTTACTCTTGATATACTCTTCCTCTTCATTTTCCATTGTGTCAAGGAAGGGAGAGGTTCTTATTTCCTTTTACTTTGGGATATGCAGCACAACCAGATGATTACCAGGGTGAAGAGGGATCAATATTTAATGGGTAACAAAAGCAGATGTTTAAATATAGCATAGTTTGACCAGTGTTTTCCATATCAACATCCTGAAAAAAATCCTCACTCATTTCCTCTTGTTTACTTTCTGCAGCTGAACCAAAATTGCAAATAATGCCTTTTGAAGCATTTGAGTTTTACATTTATCAAGACAAAGAAAAATATTCAGCACCAGACTGCTAAAACAAGATGTTAAATAATGTGTACAGGTTGTCACAAGAAAACGTCTGAGGTAAAATGGAATCAATCTTTCTAATTCCTTTGACCAAATTCCAAAAGTCAAAGCAAATTTTTGCACTGTATAGAAAAGAGTGAGACAGCAATGACAAGTATGAAGTATAATAATTAAAGATCATTTCAATTTTGGAGGGGTAACAAAGACTGCCTGGTAGCTATTATGTTATTCACACAAAAATACAAGAATGTCAAAGGAAAGTAAATAAACTATATATATTCTGAGATCATATTATTTGAATTAATCTAATTTACCCCACAAAATAATTCACAAACCTGGATGCTATTTTCCTTTAATGTTGATATTTTAAAAAATTTTATGATGTGATTTCTGATCTAACAATGCATACATAAATGCAGATGCTCAAGAAGTTTGATACAAAATTGTTTACATTATGGGAAATGCATATAAAAAGGGATATGAATTTTCACGCAGATAATTTAAAGACTAAAAATTTATGAGGAAGAGGATTGAATGAATTTGTGCTCAGAAAACAGATTCATCCAGCCCCTGATCAGAATACTAAGAGTATCAAATGCCTTAGGAAAATTATACATTTCAGCGCTCCTAGTATACCATTTGCTGTAATAAAATTGATTGAAGTAAAGTTTATTAGAGAAAGAGGCTTAAGGGAGGGTGTGAAGTCCTTTGTTTTTAAAATGATATTGTTAAATCCTGATTAAAGATTCTAATTGGGCTTCAAATATATTACAAAAAGAACATTTCACGTCCTGATATATTTTGAACAACCCTTTTTCTCACAGCAATATTCGTTCTTAAAATTGATGTCTTCCTGTTTTCTGATGAGCCAAATGTGATGTGAAATCATAATCAATTGAGATAATAGAAAAGTAATTATACCTTATGAATTTAGATTATTGCCAAAAACAGAATGTGAGCTCCAAATATATTTTTCTTATGATATAATTGTAATAGTTAAATGCCAACATATCTAAATTGCAGAAGTATACTATACAGGTTTCTCAGACGTAAGTCCCTCTGAGAAACTTGTATAGTATATTTTACTATATACACTTGTATATAGTAAGGAATATGCTCAAAGACAGCATAAATAACCCCACAGTTTGAAACAGGCTATGGTCTACAACATTCAGAAATCACCTGCAGACTTACAGACTCAAACAGTTGCATTACTAAAAGGAGAAAAAATTGATTATGTACTACCAACATTCACTTTCCTGCCATTACATAAAGCCAGAGTTCTCCTTTGAGCAGTTAGTTATTTGTTTTTTTATTTTGCTTTCCATTTTCAGGTGGAAAATCACATTAACCAACTCATTTTCATGGAACATGGAAAATTCCACCTGCAATATTTATAGTGTGTTGTTATTTAAGAGTGGGATGGTAGTAGGGAGAATTTGAAATACTGTTTATAGAGAAAAAAAGACTATTTATTCAGCAGTGGAGGAACAGGCCAACCAAGCTTCCCTTAATTTAAAAAGGTCTTTGCAGTGCCCCACAAAAGGCAGAATGATTTATTGATAGAAATATGCTTTCATTCAGCAAATAAAGAATCCTTTCCAAAGTGTTATATGGTTTTATTAATGTAAGAAGCTAGGAAGCTATGTTTCTGTTTAGATGCAGGATATTGCTGTTGATCATTTCTTTGTGATGAACGTGATGGCTCTCACCTCTTTTTCTAATGGGAAAGGGGAGACTCATGAACAGTTGTTCAAATGAAACAATCTGTGTTTGCTGTAACCCATGTCTGTGGCACAGAATTCAGAAACTCTAGCATCCAATTAAATGCATGCAGCACTTCCCTCGGAGCAAGACTATCATTCCTTGTGCTCTCTGAGAGTGCACTGGTGATGTTACCTAGTTGGGTAATGAAATCTCTGCACGAAAACATCCGAGCTCACAGAGCATCAAGCAGAGCAGTTCGACTCTGCCCACATATTCTCTTCTATTGCAGGGCTCTAATCTAAAGACTAAACAAGAAAGCCCCAAAATACAAGAGGGCTACATTAATACCTTTGGAGAAAGAGAGGTAATATATAGTTGTTCTAAATAGATTGCCTGATTTCATTTTGACAAACTGTCACTAAATTATTGCTTTAATTTTGTACATTGCCTTAATCATCCCATGGAAAACACAAAGAATGTAACTAAGGAATTAAATTCCCTCTCCCACATACACACAATTATCAAATGACACATATAGCCATCCAGTGTGGCAATAAATCTCAAATTAGACATTTCAGAAATGAACTCCAGAATATATTCATTACCAGCGGGAATCTCGAGCATCTTCAAGTAAAATAAAGCTAAGACAGTATTTTAGTCATATTTGTTTTTTAAATGCATCTATGTACTGCAGGAGAGTTAACAATAAAGATGTGACATCTCTGGACAGGCTAGCATTTTCATTCTATGAAAATTCTGAATAGTTACAAAAAATGGAAAAGAGTTCCATCTGACTGGCCCTAATTTCTGGTCAAAATATTATAGCTAATACTGGGCTAAATTGCCCCAAAGGTGCATTTTCAAAAAAGCAAATGGACTTTGTTTTCCTTGAAGACGTTTCGGTACTCATCCAAGTAGCTTCTTCAGTGAACTGAAGAAGCTCCTTGGATGAGAAGTGGAACATCTCAAGGAAAAACAAAGGCCAGTGGCCTTTTGGAGAAAAAAAAACACCTTTGGGACAACCATGGCCTGGATGATTGAGAATCTTCATAGACACTGGACTAAATTAAGAAAATTAAACTGGAATAAGATAGCTTCCAACCTACCTTCATAAGATTTAACAATCATGAACAGTTACAATATTGATTAAATCTACTGAGAATACTGTTATCATGTCAACCAAGAACTCCTTTGCTTAAGAAATGCTTACATATATACTAGTATGAAATTGCTTATATTATATTATTGACAATGCCCAAGTTTCCATTGATTCATACAACTCATTTTAGAAGAAGACATTTTCTCAGTGATCTAGATGGGATTTTAAGTACCAATATTTTGTATTCTGCTCTAGAAAAAAAAGAGAATCTAATAGAGCTTTTCATGTACCAAGAAGATACATTCAAAATGCATGATAAAATTAAGTATTTTGTGGCTGACTTTGTGAATTAATTGTAGCTTTCAGGCTGGATTCAAAGATATTTCCCTGAATTACACATTCTAGTAATCTAACAAGGAGATTACCTAGGATTTATAGGAAAGGTATCTCTACTTAGGAGAAGTTGCTTCTGTAAGTTCTCCAACATAAATTATACAATTGTTTTGAGAAATACAAATTTTGGAACTGTGGAAATGATTCAGTGGTATAAACATAAATAACATACCAAATACAGTATCCACAAGACATTAATATCCTCACAGAAACCTCTACCACTTCTAGCTGGAAAAATCCCCGACATTACCAAATAAACTTTTCCAGCTTGTTTTCTACAAGCTGTCTTTACAGGGGGAACAAGCATACATCCCTCTCCCAAATGTTGAAAAGCTTTTGGCTTGCCTAGAATTTTCTCTGGAAACTGGTCAAATATATAATGCCTCCCCAGGGCATCGCTATCCAAACAGTGTAGTAACAGCTTTTTCATTTCCGTTCCTTGCACATTTCTTTGCGTGGTCATGTGCCTTGTATCAGGTTGAACTCTCACCTCCTATTTGTATTTGGCTCAGCTCCTAGTCTGGGAACAGCCCTTTTCCCCATCCATCATTGACAGCTCTCTGAAGACAACAGGCTTTTCAACCTCCATGGTCACTTAATTGCAGTTCAACTTGGAATCTGACAGCCATTTTAATCTGTGCTGATCTCAGCTGGTGTATGACAATATCTCCTATAAAGTGAGAGGTGCAGGCCTTCGTAACTACAAAGATTTGTTGTATATGGATCCACAGCATGCCATATTTTATTTGCTACAGTAAAGTCTGACCTTTTTTGGGGGGGGGGATTGCTTTTGATTCGCGCAACCTGCAACTAACTTCTGATTAAGGAAGGGAAAAGTTTTTCTGGATTTTAGGGAAGCCTCTTTCTGAGCCATTTTGAAAGATGTGAGGGTCAAGAAGGACTAAAAAAAACCTTCCTCAAAGGAAAGCAGGACCTAAAATTAGGGTGGATGAACTTTTTCAAGGGCATGGACTGTATTTAATATCAGTGGGGACTGAGGATTGAAGTGAGAAGGGCAATGACTCAAAGATGGTAGAGCTGCATCACATCAAATGGTGAGATTTTGTGGGTATTAGGGAAAGTCTTCCTACCTACCTACCTACCTACCTATTTTGAGTTATAGTCTCACTGACTCAAGGTTGATTCAGCGTTCCACCCTTCTGAGGTCAGTAAAATGAGGATCCAGGGGCAATATGCTGACTCTGTAAACTGCTTAGAGAGGGCTGTAAAGCACTGTGAAGATGTATATAAGTCTAAGTGCTATTGCTAAGTGCTAATAATCCAATTCACAGGAAAAATAATATGCATTAACAACACCAGAGCTTTTCTAGCTACTTGACCCAAATGCCCAGGGAAATAGCCAGGTTTTCAATGCCTCTCCTTGCCTTGATTGACTGCTTTGCTTCAGCAATACCAGCATGGCTATCTCACTATATTGATGTCATTGTGGCCTTGTCACCAAAGGGACACTCTGCTTAGTTGTCCAATGAAGCAAAGTGCCCCTTTGAAAGACCTGCACAGCCTCATTAAGTTCTGTTTCCTGAATCAGCAAAATGAATGCATTTTCTCTTGGAAGAAGCGGAGGCACTCCAGTCCAAAAGTTAAATAAATGCTTTATAAGAAGTACACCCTCACCCCCAACCCAGTTGTTTAAAACCAGAATGACATTTCTCTCTTCCCTAAGTAATTTGGCAGAATTTTAATCTGTATTACATTGTCAGAACTGCATACAAGTAAATAATAAAATATAATTCCATAACAGCATTGCCTGGCTACTCTGAGCTAATTTACAAAATTGCAGAACACTAATAACTCATTGTTAAACCACCTAAATGAGCTATGGTAGTCCGGAAAGAATAGATGTGACATGCTTAATAACTGCCATTCATATAGAATATGAGCAAATCATCTTATAGTAATCGGTTGTTATCCATTTACACCAAAATCTGCTTTGATAGAGGGTAAGTGGCATCATTTTCTGTTAGCCTCAAGGTGTGTGTGTGTGTGTGTGTGTGTGTGTGTGTGTGTGTGTTTGTGTGTTTTTATTTGTGCTGATAAATAAATAAAGGGAGACTAGTATAGATCTATTTCAAGCTATTTAGCTCTCATCAGCTAGCCATACCCTTGCTGGGATTCGAACCTGTGCTCTATTGCATCTTAGGCAAACGTCTTAGCCATTAAGCCACAGGTCTCCTCCTTATCAGCTGAAGCCAGGGAAGAAGGTATATATTTAGTGTCACAACCCCTGGTAAGCCCCAATTATGGGATGAAGCTAACTGCTTCCATCATCTGTCAATCGGCTCGTCACAAGAGTCCATCACGACAGAAACCCAATATTTTTACTGTTGCCTTTACCTACAGATAGATAGATAGATAGATAGATAGATAGATAGATAGATAGATAGATAGATAGATAGATAGATAGATATAGAGAGGGAGAGAGGGGCTGTTTTGCTTTATTTTACTAGACTTCATATAGCTCTTTTGATACAACTGTGACTTTTAGTACTCCTAATAATGAGAATACTAAACAAGAAAAGAATGTTGGTAGATGTCATCATAACAAGGTGATATTTAGAATGTAAGAGGGGCCATCTAGGCAAAGATCTCTCCTCCAGCATCCTGATTTCCCCAATATTTGGGCCAGTTCAGGGGTGAAATCCAGCAGGTTCTGACAGGTTCTGGAGTACCGGTAGCGGAAATTTTGAGTACTTTGGAGAACTGGTAAACGCCACCTGTGGCTGGCCCCAGAGTGGGGTGGGAATGGAGATTTTTATTATCCTTTCCCTGCCACGCCCACCAAGCCACGCCCACAATAACCGGTAGTAAAAAAAATGCATTTCACCACTGGGCCAGTTATTTGTGTCTTTAGTACAACATAGATTTCAACTCGGCTCCATGACCTATGTTGGTTGCCAGTCTGCTTCTGGGTCTATTCAAGGAATTCTTTTTGAATACCTTCTCTTTCAAACCCTGCATGGCTGATGCCAGATTATTTGAAGAACTGTCCCTCTGATTACATCGGCCTGTTTTACCAGACCCAGTGCAGGGTGTATGCTACAGATTATTTTTGTTAGCGAACGGGTCCCTTTTGGCGAGTCCCTGGAGGCAAGCCATCTCTGCCATGGCACCCACCTTATGCATCCTGTCCCACAAAGTGAGGCTGATTCCATCCATATTGATTTCCAAAAGTTCCTCAAAACCTGGCTATGCCTTTAGAGCTGGGGATCCCAGGGACTGATGAGGTAGTGAGGTGGCTCCATTGTTATTAAATCTCCTACTCTTAGCTTGTGTGATGTTTTCCTATTTTTAATACTAATTGTTTTTTAATATATTAACTGTTTCACAATCATGTGGTAGAGGTGTCCAATGGCTCAGTGGTTAAGACACTGAGCTTGTCTATAGCCCAAGTTCAAGACCTGACCTCTGTGCAATGGGGTGAACTCCCATTACTTGCCCCAGCTCCGGCCTACCTAGCAATTCAAAAGCATGCAATTTGCAACTAGGGTTGGTGGGGAGGCAACAGCATTCCACATACCTTTGGTGTATAGCCATGATGGACCTTGTCTTTGGACAATGCTGGCTCCCTCAGCCAAGAAACATAGTAGGTGAGCACCATACCCTAGAATTGAACACGACTGGACAGGGAAACCTTCATCTTTAATCATTTTGCATGAGATGTTTGGCCATAGAAATTTAATTGGTTAATGGAGGAAGGGAAGGAAGGAAGGAAGGAAAGAAAGAAAGAAGGGGAGAGAAAGAAAGAAAGAAAGAAAGAAAGAAAGGAAGGAAGGAAGGAAGGAAGGAAGAAAGAAAGAAAGAAAGAAAGAAAGAAAGAAAGAAAGAAAGAAAGAAAGAAAGAAAGAAAGAAAGATAAAATGTCCTAGAAAATCTATAAGCATAACATACCATAAACACAATATACTATTCCTGGAACAGTGTCTGTCTTGTGCTGGTAGAAGATTGGGTTTAAAAGTACCTTAATTTGACAGCTTCCTTCCCTCCTCCAAAATTAATGAGCATCAACATTTATTTTCTCAATCCCACCCAATCCAAATGATTTAAACATTTGGTAAGGTAATTTCCTATCTTCCTTCCTAAACTATGAATATACTTTCAATCCCCACCCATGGCTCCCCCACAGCTTGGTTTTTCTTACTTTTATTTCTTTTTAAGTAAAAAAAACAAAACAATTTAGGACAAAAAATGACCACTTTTTCACCTAATGAAAAGTGAATAGAGCTACCATTGAACTAGAAGGTACATAGGAAAGAAAAGTTAGTGTGTTAAAATAAATCTGGAAGATAATGAAAATGGGTGAAATTTAGATTTTTGTTCCCTTTGATTTTTCCCTCTGTATAGCACATGCAACAATTCCTCAAACCACACAAAGAAAAAAAAACCCTAGTCATCTTGCAATCCAGATAATTTCCCATTCTGCTTGATGATAAAATGCTTTTTTCTCAGAATAGCTCTAAATCATTTGGAACTCCTGCTGATAACATTTTTCAGCAACAAGGAGAAAAGCTTTTTCTTTTCCTCTAAGCTGCTATTCTCTCTACTGTCTCCTTACCTAAAGGTAGTATTTTGTGTATAATGGATTCTTCCTGTGTCAGATGATGCATTTTCTACCAGGACATTTTTAGTTCTATGTATAGCTGGTATTAAGGGCTGGCTTCATCAGGCTATTGCTAAGGGCCCCCCCCCCCCCCAGCAGAAAACCAATTGTTGGGGGAAGGTCTCTAGGCCACTTTCCTTCTTTGAGTTGCAAAAGTGTGTCTGTTAAGAAAAGTTTTTTTTGGGGGGGGGAATGCATATCCTAACATATAAAAATGCATGCAGAGGTTCCTATGTTACTGTTTCTTTACTCACAAATGAATGTGAAATGATGAAATGCACCAGGGTTTAGAAAAATGAGAAGCTGAGTAAAAGAGTTCTTGAAAGATTGTATGCCTACCCTTTTGAAGAGTATAGGCAGGATAAAGGAGCAGAGGTTTCAGCTTGTCTTATTTGAGAGCAGCAAGAGAACAGGATGACCAGCAGCAAAAAGGATGGACTCAGCTACAGTGGCAATGGATTTACTATTGGATGACTGAAAAAAAATGAGTTTAGGACACATCATCAAGACTGTTATGGCCCGCCAGCAGAACTGGCAGCAGATTCGGACAGTGAGGGGGCTGGGGAGGAACATGGACCAGTCCTGGAGTATGGGGAAGGCTCTGCTGAAGGTTCTATGTTGGAGGCAGAGAGGGAGCCAGAGCCGTATGCCAGTTATCAGCTGCCTTCAGAGTTAGATATCAGTGAGGAAAATGAACAGCTGGAGCCTGTTCCCAGTGTGTGTATGCACATATATGCCAGACAAAGGGAACAGCTAAAGAACAGGGATAGACTTGGGATTAAGGCCACAGCTGGATGATGAGTGGCCTCTCCCAGAGGAAATAAAAGAGGAATGAATGGGGAGTTGAGTTTGCAGGAGACAATTGGTTCGCTTAATTGGTTCGTGACTCTCTGAGACTCCTTGCCAAGTTTTTCAGAGCCAGGTAAGGTCTGTGACTGTAAATCCTTCCTCCAAAAACTTTGTTGGATGTGAATGAGCAGAATTCACAGTACATTAATAAAATAAGTTTTTGTTGGGACAAGGAGTTTGCTCTTGTGGAACCTAGGTCAGAACAAAGACCTAGGTCTTTGTTCTAAGAATCAATACCAACTTGATGCCACATAATCAAATCTCTAACATCTCAGTAATGTTCATCTGAAGATAATCAATTAATTAGAACAGAGCTGGAAGGGTCCTTGGAGACCTTTTAGTCCAATCCCCTGCTCAAGCAGGAGACTTTATATAATTTCAGTCAGGTGGCTGTCCAGTCTTTTCTTGAAAACCTCCAGTGATGGAGCACCCACAACTTCTGAAGGCAAACTGTTCCACTGGTTGCCCTCTGAAGTGACTGAAGATACTACAGGAGGACTATTTCCCCCACCCGTTCAGTATACTGTAACTAAATTGTGCTTCTAGATCTAGATTTACTATGGGAATTACTTTCAGACTGCATTGTGTTGGTGTCCTCTAAAACAGTGGTTCTTAACCTTCCCAATGCCGCGACCCTTTAATACAGTTCCTCATGTTGTGGTGACCCCAACCATAAAATTCGTGTCTCGGTTCCTAAGACCATTGAAAATATGTGTTTTCCGATGGTCTTAGGTGACCCCTGTGAAAGGGTCGTTCGACCCCCAAATGGGTCCTGACCCACAGGTTGAGAACCACTGCTCTAGAAGGAAACGCTGGATGCTAAAATCCATTTGCAGATCTTGTAAAGTTATCTGGGAAATAAAAATTGCAGACAAATTGTAGGCTGCCTCTAGTTCATGTATCTAGAATCAATAATGATAGCTACCCCAAAATTATTCAATCCATTTTCCATCTGTAGCAGCTTTATGAAAAATGTTTCTGTGAGGTTGAGCTTCAAACAAGAGTGGGATTAAATAAATAGAATGGAATGTTATTTCCAGTATTTGGAAAGTGGTAGTTAGGAATTTTACAACATGTGACCTTTTGCTCCATAAACCTTGTTTTTGTTTTATTTGGGACTTTGTGTGCTGCTAAATTCAGCCCAAGAAGGGAAATGGAAGAAATATTCAGTAGAACTGTATGTCAAAGGTTTTGTTGTTGCCCCGATTTGTCCTCTGTCACGTTTGTTTCCTTCCATTTTCCATTAAAGCAGGGCTACATAGGAAACATAATAATGACTTTAATAGAAAGAAGTTAATGCTTTTGAATACAAACTTTCAGGATGATTTTTCCAAAGTTTTTATATTTTTCCCCTTCCTCAAAGTATCAGTAGAACATTGCTTTCCATAACTACAAATATGGTAATTATGTTTATAAATATACAAATACATTTATAAAGATATGAGCTGTAAATAGCAAGAATGGGTATTGTAGTTATTAAAATGTGGCTGAACTGGAGAGGACAAAGCTTAAATCACCGCAAAGCTTTCTTGATGATTTCAGATCAGTCTTTTCCCCTCAATTTAGACTACCTCACAAGGCTATTGTACAAATAAAATGAAGGGAAGAATGTTGTACATGCCACTTTCCGCTCTCCAAGAAAAGTGAAAAAGTGATGTAAATGGAGTCAATCAAGGAATAACATCTACTCAAAATTCCCTGAATTGTTTTAGGAAGTGAAATGAGAGAGTTCAGCAAGGATTTGGCGAGGGACATGAGATTTTTCTGAGAGCTGGAATAGAGCATTAAAAAAAACCACTTTCAAATAAATTTGCAGCTCACACAGTAGTGAATTGTTGATAATGGACAATCATTCCTTCAGGCAATAGCCTAAAGGAAAGGACTAAATAGAGCAGTACACCAGTGTTTGGGGAAGTAGAGTGTCAAAAAAAAAAGTCAAGATGGAAGCTTGCACTCATGCAATCAAAGTGCACGTAGAAATGTAGCAGGGTTTTAACTTGCCATTTTGGTTCCCATGTTGCTTTTTTTTAAAAATCCCTGGTCACATTAAGATACTGCTGCAAAAACCCATTAAAACTGATTGTATAGTTTCATGCAAAATTTTATCTTGGCTCAAATACTGAACTCAATTCAGTATTTTTTTTTTCTGCAAGGGAGAACAATTTAAGAATTGTCAGCAAATTATTTCCCTAATTCTCAAAATTGTGAAGAAATACATAACTAAGGAAGTCACAAAAGAGCAGGGCTACACTCTACCTGGATTCCCAAAGCTGTGTCTGAGCGGGTCAATATGCTCAATGACACATGCTTGGTGTCCGCTAGGCTCTCCATCCAATTTAAATTTATTTATGAGCTACTTTTCATTGAAAATAAATCAAAAGCTAGCAAACTACAAAGCAAAACATCAATTTCAAGAATAACGTTTACTCCCAGGTATGTCTCTGGGCCAGCATAGAGCCCAATGGGATTGTTAGGAAATTAAATGGTAAATAGTTACATACAAATGCTTCATTTGGAAATGTGTCTTCCTGTAAATGTACAGAGCATCCTAGAAGGGTGAAGAAGGTAATAGAGAACAAATTTTCACCTGTTGTGTATGTATGTGTGCATTTATTTCTTTTTATTCCACATTTATTATTTTTTACAAATAACTCAAGGCACTGAACATTTCCAAGACACCTTCCTCCTCCTATGTTCCCCATAATAAAACCCTGTGAGGTGAGTTGGGCTGAGAGAGAGAGAATGGCCCAAAATTGTCCAGTTGGCTTTCATGGCTAAGACAGGCCTTGAACTCATGGTCTCCCACTTTCTAGCCTAGTGCCTTAACCACTAGACTAAAGTGGCTCTGTACAATCATGGGTGACAAGCTGTGGATTATATTTATTTGATATATTTAACTATTAATAAATATGCCAGAAAATTAATTTATTAACCAACAAAACACAACAGGAATAACCAATAACTGCCAAAACAAAAATGACTAATAGATGGATTGGAAATAGATGGATTCCTCCAATAGCTATTTCTCCACTTCCAGTTTCTCCACAGAACAAAATCTTCATTAATTCATATATGTTGTATGAGAGTTGTATGTATGTAACATCTCAGAAACCCTAGTTCTAACTGATGCTCAGTCAAGAAAACCTATTGGGTGGTCTTACCTAGTCTGTCTGACTTCCTTTTCTCTGTCGTTGTCTCCATCTCTGATTTAGAAGCCACCTGTCTTAAGAATGACATACAATTTCAAAAAATGAAAACAATAAAGAATCCGAACAATATCATATACAGTATATGCGGTAAAAACATCCATGCACATCTACACACATCTACATACATTGACAGCAGGGGTGGGTTGCTGCCAGAGTTATTGTTGGTTCGCATCCCACAAACAACGTGCATGTGTGTGTACTCTTCAATGTAAATTGTTGTGTGCATACGCACGGAACAATTTACAGTGAACTGTGCATGCACAGTCACCAAAATCCAAAATGGCAGTGGCCAAGCGGCAGCAAGGGAACCAGTTCAGAGGCATGGCAGGCCTGGGTTGGTTCTGCCACCCAGGCCTGAATTCCACTACCAGTTCAGCCAAACCAGGCCGAACCAGCAGCAACCCACCTCTGATTGACAAGGCTCTACAGTCTCCCTAACTCAAGGTTTGGGAGAACAGCCATGTTTTTAGAGATCTCTGGAACCATTTGGATTTCTGGGCTGGAGTGGCAAGGAACAGCCATGTTTTTAGAGATCTCTGGAACCATTTGGATTTCTGGGCTGGAGTGGCTTAGAGGCAAGGTACTACAAGTGAGAATATGTCTCCTTCCACTCTGTCGAACAGGTTTTCTGTAGAAAAAAGCTGGTCCAGGGAATACTATGTATGGTACATTCATCTTCTGGAAGAAAAGTGGGATCTACATTTACAATAGTACACTAATTTTATACTATCTAATCAGTTTGCCTTTTATGTTGGTGATTTGTTAGTGGTCCTTACCAACACCATGACAGACATTTTGTGTGAATGATCATACCATGCCTTCAGGATTCTTAAAGCTGGAGACTCTCTTATAAAATGGCAGCTTAATGGGTTAAAAAGAGAGAGTTATGACTAGAAAATTATCATCCCAGTGGGGCCTATTTCTGAATATATAGCATATATGTGAATATATCAAGTCTGAATAAAGTTGAGTAAATTACAAAGCATGTGAGAAGAAAAATATGGACCCATTGCTATCAAGGTTCAGGCCCAGGCATGAGATGGAGATGACATTTGTCATTCCTTTTTGATAGATATTAAAATCTGATAGATATTAAAATCTGGAGAGCACTAATGTGACCTTCTTGGTCTTTTTAGACTTCTGAGCATTCTTCAGTAATGTCCTGCATTTGGCTGAGCAGCAAACATGTGGGAAGCAATTAGCATGTTTTCAAACAGTTGTATTAGTTTGGTCATAAATCACTTAGCAGATAATGGTAGGTCTGAACAACTGTAAATAAGGCAAGAAAGATCTACAGAGAGAGGAAATCTTGCTTCTAACTCCTATCTGTGGCTTAAATGCTATCAAGAAAAGCAGGTTTTCTGTAGTCCAAGATCTTACAGTCAAAACCATCCATTATATCCAGTCCAAGAGCTGCAAGCTGAAGGCCAAAAAAAATATCATTTTTTTAAAAAGGAATGAGAGGCCAAAGAAATGCAGGTCCAACAAAAGGAGGCAGTCTGGAGCATGCCCTAATTTGAGAAATTAATGCTCCCTCCTCTAGAAGACTTAATCTCCACTGCTCAGCCCTCTCACTCTCCTTACTAGTGGAATGAGCAGTTACCTCCACTGAGTTTGATATATCACTCATAGGTGGCAGCCAGCCAGTTATCTCCAGAAGTGCAGGCTGGGGGATTACTTAATTGTTATTTCCAGTCTTAGAATCTGAGGAATCTATTACAGAGAATATTGACCATAACATTATTCTGAAGGAGTCAGCTAAGTAAATGTTATCTTGTGTTGATTCTTCCTTCCTTTCTTTTCAACATTCACAGGAAGCTCCAAGAAAGGTCCTTTGTTAGTTTGGGCTATAAGAATATCAATATGCTGATATTTTATGATAAAGTATTGTCAATATACTATATGATAGTTTATCTCACCATTGCAGATTTTGCAAAAGATGCTACCTGTTGTCCTTACTTAGCAACTGCAGTTGGGACTGGCAACAGGACCATGATGAGTTTATGATGACACTTCCCATTAAGTTGTTAAGAGAGTCACTGCACTTCAAGTGAGACTACACATGACCACAATTCACAATTTTAGTGCCAGCTTCTCCACTGACCCTGCTTATTGGAAGCCAGTTGTAAAGCATATAAATGATGATCCTGTGACCATGGGAATAAATGCAAAGACTAATTGTAAAGAATTTTTCAGTTCTGTTATAACTTCAAATGATCACTAAAAGAGGGCAATCATTTAGTGAGGTCTACTGGTATTGATGTTGGAGTTGGGTCTGGCACTTGTAGAGCTTGAATAGGGCAAAACAGGATGATGTTGAATCCCAGAAAAATGTAGATGCTGATTGTCGAATTAGCTAATTTGATAGCTATGAGTTGAGGCTCCACCTGGATTCTTGGCTACTCATTCATGGGCCTTTTTTCCAAGCCTGGTTATGTGCCAGTTGCAAAATTAACTGCAGCAGAAAGATACATTATGCATCATTATTATGTGGCTAGACTAGTACAGAAATAAACTCAGCTTATGAAGAATATCCAGAAGTTTCAATTAGTACTGAATGTATTGAGTAGCACTAGGCACTATCACTATGTTAGACCTTTGTTTTCAGGTGTACACTGGCTTCTGATTATCTTCCCTCTACAATTCAAGATCCTTGTTGTTATCAATATGGGGTTATGGGGTTTGGTTCTAGACCAAGTCCTCTAGTTAGAATTGACCAGCTTTGGTTCAGCTGTCTGAGGGAAAAAAACAAACCGAGTGTGTCAGTGAATGTGTCAAGGGGGGGGACCTCTACCATGCCCCTTCTCTTGGTATTCTATTTTCTTAATAGTTAATCCAGGCACTGTTTTTGTGGGGCCGTTCCTGCAATTTGGAAACCTCCAGAGGTGGGTTCCTACCAGTTCATACCTATTCGGTAGAACCGGTTCATCAAATCTACCGAACCGGTTAGAAGAGGTTCCACCAGTGGACCCGGAAAGCAGGCCACACCTACAGAAGAGTTTCCAAATTTTTTTGAAACCCACCACTGGTTCTTGGATATGATTGTTCTACAATATCATGCTCATATTTATAAAACTCAGTGCCTCTGTGAAAGGTAAGGATGACTACTGCGTTTGTGGTGCAATCAGAACATTCCGTGTGTTGAAGTTGTTTCAACGCAAACCAAAGATGCCTTTTAAAAAACAAGTTTACATCATATTCTTATGCATGCCAGTGCTGTGTGAGAGGTAATTTAAGGTGGTTCTGACAAGTATCGTCGGCATCTTCATATCCGGTCACATGGGTGGCAAGCCATTCCCATCCAGTCACATGGGTGGCAAGCCACTCCCTCAAAGGAGACCACACCCACAGAGTAGGTTCGAACAATTTTTGAAACCCACCACTGGAAACCTCACACCTGAAGTGAGGAAGATCCTTACAGTTTAGACTTTTCATTTGTTTCAGAAGGGCTTTGGTATTGCATGATGACTAGGATGATGGTTGATTAATTGATGATATGCTATATTTTAGTTACACAAAGAAAGATTCTCTCCATCATAATCCAACCCTATTGAGGCCTTTCAGGTCTTTCAACAATGCTGTTATTTTAACCCATTGCCTCTATAATTGAATTCCTCTCCCTTGCTGCTGGTCATCCTCTTCTTCTCTTTCCTTCTCCCAGCATCAGAGCTTTTTCCAGACAAGTGTTTGCACAATGTGTGTGAAATAGTATAATGTAAACTTGATTATTTTTGCCTTAAGTGAGAACCATGGGTTGATTTGTTCAATGATCAATTTGCTGGTTTTCTTGGCTATCCATTGTATTGTACACCAATTTTTAGTCTTCCTATCCTGTTTCTTCAGGATGATGGTAACTATGGATTTATGATTATGTACTTTCATTTTGTTGCGGCTATACATTTTCAGAAGAAATCAAAAAGTATCTTTATTCAGGTGCAAACTATGGTGGGCATGAGACTCCAGCTCAAAAGCCAGAGAGCCCCAAAGTTACAAAGGCTAAGGATTATATATCTATGAGGAAAATATATGAGGAACTATAAAGTCAATTTAACTAATATATTTCTGAAATTGTGCCTTCGAATCAAATAAGAAAAAAAATGGTTCTTCAATGTAGGCTTATACTCCACAATTTGTATATTTTCATAGAGTTATTTCCTTTCCATGCTTCTGTTATTAACATGATAGCAAATATTAACAGATTATTATTCTCATCAAGTGATCTTCACACTTTGTCAGGGAATGCTAACCTGCTGTTTGTTATCTGAACTTCTTGCTCTCAGGGCCATCAGTTTTAGGAATTTTGGTTACACCCTTTACACTATTTTATAGCTTACAAGATTTATTTACTATTCTAACATAAGGTTTGGTTTCTCTCAAAGACCACCCCTTTACATCTTTTTTTTTTTACTGTGGCTATTTTATTGCTATATCTTTTTTATCGTCATCTACCAAGCAGGGATGCGGTGGCTCAGTGGCTAAGATGCTGAGCTTGTAGATCGGAAAGGTCAGCAGTTCGGCGGTTCGAATCCCTAGCACCGCGTAATGGAGTGAGTTCCCGTTACTTGTCCCAGCTTCTGCCAACCTAGCAATTCAAAAGCAAATGCAATTAGAAAAATAGGAACCACCTTTGGTGGGAAGGTAACAGTGTTCCAAGCGCCTTAAGCATTTAGTCATACTGGTCATATGACTACAGAGACATCTTCGGACAGCGCTGGTTCTTCGGCTTTGAAACGGAGATGAGCACCACTCCCTAGAGTCAGGAACAACTAGCATGTATGTGTGAGGGGAACTTTACCAAGCACCTACAGAATGTAGTGAGTAAAAAATATAGTAAATAATACAACCGTTCTTTCAGCTGAAATGCAGCCTTTAGAGTTATTTTTATTTTTTATTATTGTTATTGTTATATGTGGTTAATCTTTGGTGAGATTCACAGCCTTTGGGGCTGGTTGGTAGCTCAACAGCTCGAATCCTAACCAAGGACCTAGGAACTGTTAAGGTTTAGGATTTATCAGCAAAAGAAATATTGATTGTTGTTAAGTTTTAGAAAGCTGTGAAGAGGTTTGAATATAAAGTAGATTTAGTTAAGTTTCTGGTTTTGTTTTGTTTATTAATATTACTATGTGGTTAATCTTTGGTGAGATTCACAGACTTTGGGGCTGGTTGGTAGCTCAATAGCTTGAGTCCTAACCAAAGACCTAGGAACTGTTAAGGTAATGTCAGAGGATATAAGCTGTTCCAAGTAGGATGGTTTTTTGTAGAATCAGAATGTTCAAGACTGATAAATTTAAAATTTCCAAATAGCAAGATAGCCCTTTAGGTATTGCTCCAAGGGCTCCAATTACAATTGGGACAACACACGATTTCTTTTTCCACAGTCACTCAACTTCAATTTGCAGGTCCCGGTACTTTGTGATTTTTTCTTGCTGTTTATCTTCAATTCGTGCATCTCCAGGTATTGCAATGTCAATGAACCATACTTTTTTCTTTTCAATTATTGTTATGTCAGATGTGTTGTGGGCCAAGTGCTTGTCAGTCTGAATTTTGAAGCCCCACAAGATCTTGACTTTCTCATTCTCTAAAACCTTCTGAACCTGATGTTCCCAGTGGTTTTTGCTGTACTCAAATCCAAACTTTTGGCACAATTTCCAGTGAATTATCTTAGCAATGCGGTCATGGCGTTGTAGGTAGTCAGTTTGTGAAATTTTGCTGCACCCATTGATCAAGTGGTTGATTGTCTCGTCTTTCTCATTACAGAGGTGACATTTGCTGTTGGTGGTAACATGTTGAATTTTTGCCTGCATGCAGTTTGTGGCTAAGGCTTGTTCTTGAGCTGCCAAAATAAAGCCTTCTGTTTCTTTTTTCAGTGCTCCTAATCTTAACCAGTTTCAAGTTAGCTTTTGGTCAGCTTTGCCTTCAATACTTTTCAAGTATTGGCTATGCATAGCTTTGTTTTTCCAATTTTCAGTTCGCTTCTCCATTACTTCTTTCTTAAATTCAGTTTTTGACTTAGTTGTCTTTAAAAGGCCTCCTTTATTTACTTCCTTAATCATTGGTTCTTCACTTTTCTGGATGTAATCATTCAAGCTGTGTTTTTCTTCTTCCACAGTCTGTTTACTTATAGGAATCCCCAACCACCCTCTGCTCTTGGTAGATATAATCGGTCAATATCACTTTTAGGGTGCAAAGCATGATTCATTGTCATAAGCTTCCTTGTTTTTCTGTCCAAATTGTCCAACTCCATCTGGGTCCAGTCAATTATTCTTGCAGAGTATCGAATCACAGGTATCGCTCAGGTATTTATGGCTTTTATGATGTTTCCTCCATTCAATTTGGACTTTAATATCTTGCAAATTCGTCAAATGTACTTGGCTGAAGTTAATTCCTTGACTTTATTATGCATTAAGTCAGAGGCCTCTAAAATCCCCAAGTACCTGTAGCCTTCTTCTGGTTTTACTGCCTTTATCATTTCTTCCTTCTCAAGTTCCATTCCATCATCTTCTATGACCTTGCCTGCTTTGGTTGCCATCGTTGCACATTTGTCAATTCCAAACTGCATACCAATGTCTTGACTAAACTCTTGTGTGGTAGATAAATAAATAAATTAATAAATTCAGTTCAGCTTTTGTTTTACCAAACAGCTTCAAATCATCCATGTACACCAAGTGCAAGATTTTCAGTCCTTTCTTTGTAAGTTCGTATCCATAGTTCATCTTCTTCAAAATGATTGTCAGTGGTAGCATTGAGAGTATAAAAAGTAGGGGTGAAAGGGAATTGCCCTGGAAAATGCCTCGTTTAATTTCAACTTCGAGGCATTTTCCAGGGCAATTCCCTTTCACCCTTACTTTTTATATTTTTTATATTTTTTATACTTTTTATACTTTTTATACTTTTTATACTTTTTATACTTTTTATACTTTTTATACTTTTTATACTTTTTATACTTTTTATACTTTTTATACTTTTTATACTTTTTATACTTTTTATACTTTTTATACTTTTTATACTTTTTATACTTTTTATACTTTTTATACTTTTTATACTTTTTATACTTTTTATACTACTTTTATACTACTTTTATACTACTTTTTATACTTTTATACATTATTATTATTATTGTTGTTGTTATTATTATTATTGCAAAAAATGCTAAGTGTTATCATTTAAATGGCTAAAGGAAGTATATCAAAGCAAAACCTCAAAACAAATTCTACTTAATTAATGTTTCTGTTTCCTTATTCAGATCCATCACACACAATCATAAAACTTGAAATGTCCTTTATTACTTCATTTACTTGCCAAGGAATCCTGCCAATTTGGCAATCTAGGAAATGACATCATTGCTTTCTTTAATTTTAAAAAATAATTCCTGGAACAATATCTCCCTGCATTTTGCTTCCACTTCCTGGCAATTTGTCTATTTTATTTCAACCATTCTCTAAAAAACTCATTTTCTTCCTTTCTTTCCCAATAATTATGGTTGACTTTGGACACCATATTAGATTAGGATAAAATGGGATCAGATGATCTATGACTTGTGAAAATTAAGCTATTTTCTTAGTATATTGCATGTTAACCACCCACCACATTATGCCATACTATGGTTCATTTGTTTGAGCAGCTTTTGTGACAATAGTCATTTGTTGTTGTTGTTGTTGTTGTTGTTGTTTTAAAACTGGATTTAGTAATCCATATACATAAAGAAAATAAATGACTTCCTAATTTTTATCCTCTTTTCAATTTATACTCAATAATGAATCATCTATCCATTTTGGAGCCAAAAAACTTCCTAGCAAGAATTTTGGATAGAACCTTATGTGAATAATATGAACAAATCTTTCAGTAATAAGACTGCAAGTATTTCACATTATAGATGTGTGAAAGAAAGTTGAGCCTGCATTTCAGATGATTGTCATCTCATCCATCAGGACATGAGATCAAAAACTAAAATACATATCTGCCTCCATTGCCATATATTCAGTGCACAGGAGATAACACTCCCATTTTAAAGTGAAAAACTAAGACTTCTTTTCAGGTAAATAGTGCCTGTTGCAGCCAGCTCTGGGAATTCATTTCAGCTCCCCTATTTCAGGGCAGATACTTCTCTGTTTTCATGCCCAACATTCATGAAATAAATGGCTTGAGTTTTCAACAGTTACTGAGCCGTGTGAACCTCGCCTAACATTTTACTTTCAATTTACCACCATTATGGTTTCATTTGACAGTCTCTATATGGTAATAACTATGAATTGGTTGGATATGGCATGTCACACACTTTGTGGGGGGATAGCATTTCATTGTAATGTACAGGCCCATTAGTGTACTGAAGCCTTTTCAGAATTCATGCTTTATGTCTTCCCCTCTCTCTTTTTTTTTCTTTTGCAGCACAATCAGTATACCTCAAAAAGATCGGGAAAGGAAAGCTCAGATCAAATGTATGCCCTTCATTTTCTTCTCTAACTTTTTCCCCTGACTTTTAAAAAGGCTTGAAAATGGTGGGATTCAACCAGTTCGCCCCACTTCGAGAGAGCCAGTTGTTCACTTTTTGAGCACTTTGGTGAACTGGTTGTTGGAAGAAATCATTAGGGCAGAGAACCAGTTGTTAAATTATTTGAATCCCACCACGGGAGCTAGGTAAATCCCATGAAAACAAAATCAGATCCCTGCCATAAATGCATATCATTTAGACACTTTCTCAATCAGATGTATAGTAGTATTTTCATGGAGATTATCATCATCATCAGTCTCTCTCCCAACTCACCTTACTGGGTTGTTGTGAGGAAAATAAGAAGAAAGTGTGTTTGCCACCTTGAGTTATTTGTAAAAACAATAAAGGTGGGATATGAACAAGCACATGTACACACATACACACACAGGGCATGGTAGTGATGGTCTAGTGGTAAACATGCTTGCCTCCCATTTGGAAGGTTGATAGTTCAGTCCTAAGTAGCGGCAGATTTTTCTCTCCTTAGGTGCAAAGAAAAAATATCTGTTGTGAACTCTGTGTGACATCAGGAAGGGCAGCCAGCCAGTAAATGCTCAATCCATCCAGTTATCCCAACTCTAACCAAATTAAGTGATTACTGGTTTATAAAGAGATATGGAGCTCTTGAAAATATATTTTCTGATTCATAGAGTGATTGTAGTAATTGTGAGACAATGGATGCAAGCTTATTAGAAAGCACCTTCCTTGCAAAACTTTTCTAAGCAGACTTCACTAGTTTGATGGGGAAAATTATTATAGATTATAGATATTAAAATACTCAGATTTCTGAGTATTATATGAAGTCTAGCTGATTTCTGTTTTGAGGGGTAGGGGGCTAAGTCAATGTTGACTCCTGGCAAATGCCTGGAAGTGGTTTACCACTGCTTTCTCCTTCCTAAGACTGAGAGAGTCTGCCTCAAGATCAGCCAGCTGGCTTTGTGACAAGGTGAGACTAGAACTCACAGCCTCCTGGTTTCTAGCCAGGTGTCTCAACAACTATATCAAATGAGTTTTTTTTAAAAAAAAATTTCGACTACCGAGTCAGGTGAATACCGGCAGAATACCACCTCTGGGGCCCACACACAATTTCAATTACCAGTTCGGGTAGTGGAATTTTACAGCTGCCTTATTACATTAAAAAAAAATTTCAACCATCTGCACAGGGCTGCATTTTTGGCCTCATAGTGGGCATCATAGCTATCAGTTTCACTTTCTCTTGGCTTCTCATTTTTCAAATGCTACATTTTGTTCCTGTTTTCTACATTATCTCATATTTGTTTGTTTCATGGATGTACTTTTTATGTGAATTATCCTAGTTATATACATTTTTCCTACCATAAGTCAGTTGCTGCATGACTACCATATATAAAGATTTTGTGTGCATTTACCCCTAAATGTGGGCAAATGTACATAAAATATGGACTTTGAAAAGAGACAAGACAACTATATAGAGTAAGATTCAAATGCAAAACAAACTATTCCTTCCCACCTCTTTTGTCTTAGAAGTTTATCTGAAGAAACCTTTAATAGTTCTTTAACATGAGCTTCCTTGTGTTCTGTCTGAAAAGTGATTGCCTTTGTTATAGAAAACCAGAATAAATATTGACTGATGAAATACCAGGAGAATAAACAGATAAAGACTTCTGTCTTTCTACCTCAACAAATGCTGGGGAAATGTGAGGCTAATGGAAATGTGTAATTGCCACGTGGGCCAAAAAGTCAGATATACTTCGACCAAACATTGATTTAAAAGTCAAGATTAGTATGTTTTAAAGTCATCCTTTCAAATTAAATACCTACTTGGACTCTATCTTAACATGGTGAGGTTGTTCCAAACAAGCTAAAAACAATTATCCCTGAGATGTTTATTATAAAAGATGCAGTACAATGGATACATGAGCTGTGGTGGCAGAGTGGTTAGAATGCAGTACTGCAGGCTACTTCTGCTGGCTGCCTGCTGGCTGCAATTTGGCAGTTCGAATCTCACCAGGCTCACCAGATTGACTGACTTCCATCCTTCCAAGGTGGGTAAAATGAGGACCCAGATTGTTGGGGGCAATATGCTGACTCTGTAAACTGCTTAGAGAGGGCTATAAAGCACTGTGAAGCAGTATATAAGTCTAAGTACTATTGCTAAATAGGCAGGTATGCATCTTGCAATATAACCCAGAGCAATCTTGTTAGCATAAATAGGTTTATTCCAAGTTTAGTACTTTCAGGAATGCTGCTGGACTATTTCATTGTTTTAAGGATGCTGAAGGATTTTGGTACTTCAGATTCAATACAAATTTATCTAATTCTCAATGGGGATTTACAGACCAAAGAAGGCAGGTTCTCTTTAAGGTTTAGGTTTTTGATTTGGCAGATTATTCTGATTAATTTAAAGTTACAGGAAAATTCTGAAGTATAAAACTGTCCTTTATAAATGTTACCACATGATTGATAGGCTCTCTTTAAAAAAATAATAAGAAAAGTGAAGCACTTAAATCAGCACTGAACGTTTTGAAAAGTTATAATCTGGCACTTTTTCAAATTGCTGCAGAATAATGCAATATTGTGCAATCACATAGCTAATCTTAAAAGCTAAAAATATTCTTTAGTCTATAAAGAATTTTTAAAGAGTCTAGTCCTACAGTTGATGTTCCTGGCTTTTAGAATACCTAAGAAAATATGTTTTATGGCTTTTTCCCTTATTACAGATCAACAGGTTTAAATTGCTATTGCAATTTTCTAAAGAATGTTTAGAAAATTGTGCATCCCACATCAGCAATAGATTTCAACCAGGTGGAATTCAAGGTGTTGGCTGTCACCTTTAAAGACCTTCATGGCTTGGGACCAGGTTATCTGAAGGACTGTCTCTTGCTGGTCACATCTACCCGACCCACTAGAGCGGAGATGCAAGGAATGTTGTGGGTCCCATCCGCTATGGAAATACACCTGGTAGGACTCAGAAGATGGGCCTTCTCTGTGGTGGCTCCCTCTCTCTGGAACATCATTCCCTCAGAGATTAGAATGGCCCTCCACTCTAACACTCTTCCAGAAGATGCTGAAGACCTAGTTCTGCCAGCAGACCTGGGGAACCCAGAGCGGGATGGAGCCCACTAAATGGCTTGTGTGATGTGTTGTCGCCAGGGTGAGGGGTGGGGGATATTATATTATTTTATTAATTTATTATTTTAGTAGTTTTATTTTTAGATGATGTTTTTATATCCCTGTAAGCCACCTTGAGTCACCATGTGTATATAGGCAGCAATATAACTTTTTAAATAAAATAAAATCCTTTGATGCTCTTCTACTCAGTCATTTATTTTCTGTCAGAAGACAGGAAGCCAACTCTCCTTATTATCTACTTTGTAGGAAAGCATGCTTTGTAACATGGGCACAAGTGCTTTCCTTCAGTTTAACCAAAGCCATGTATTCTGGTGGCTTACCTATCTTGTATAGACAAAAGAAAGTAGGGATTCATATGCCATTTATGTCTTTTGGTGCATTATGTAGGTTGATCAACTATTCTGCCAGATTTTGGCTCTCTTAAATCTCTCCTTTGTTGGAGGAAGCATAAAAAACAAGAGATAGCAACAGTACAAACTCATAGCCATCTCAACAATCCAAGGCCATTTCCTTTGAGACATGCATTGTTTTAAAATAATTTTATTAAGAGATTTTATGCAATAATAAAAGCAAATAGGCAAAATAAATTTAATGAAAAATTTAAAAACAAGTGTATAAATAAAATGTAAACAGAGAAAAGAAAATACATAGAGGAGGGGGGAGAAAAAGAAGAAAATATGTAAAGGATCAGTTTCCAATCTTTTTTACAGCAATTACAAATACATTTATTGTCTATCTGCCCTTTTAAAGGTTACATCATATTTCTCTTCTTCTCATATTTTTCTCTTTCTATCATCAAATCTAGAAATTACCAGTTCATTTTTTTTTTCATTTTCAGCAAAAAGTCCATAAAGGATTTCCAGTCCTTTTGAAATATATATGTTGCCAAGTCCAAATTACACTAGCACTGAATTACTTGTCTGACTAGGGATTGTGATATATAATTGAGCCTCATCAGCTTCTTGCTGATACTGGACCTCATACCAGTGGATAGTCTCCCTAGCGGTTTCATGTACATGTTAAAAAGAAGCATTACAGGGCCTAAGGCTTGACCTCTCCTCTCCTACCAAAAGTGATTGGAACCATCCAGAGAGAGAGAATCACCATAGCACTGGGCCTCCCTCTCTCAGTTTGAGTTTGTAAGATTATTTAATATCAGGGGTGAAATTCAGCAGGTTCTGACAGGTTCTGGAGAACTGATAGCAGAAATTTTGAGTAGTTTGGAGAACCGTCAAATACCAAGAACTGGCTGGGCCCAGAGTAGGATGGGAATCCAGAGTAGGATGGGAATGGAGATTTTGCAGTATCCTGCCCCTGTCACGTTCACCAAGCCACGCCCACAAACCAGTAGTAAAAAAAAATGAATTTCACCACTGTTTAATATGCCTTTTAATCTTTGATTGGGAGTTGTCCAGAACTGGTTGAAAGATGGATGGCTACATAAATGTTTTAAACAAATAAATAAAATTAGCTTTTAAGTTAATATGAAAGCTATATGGAGATTCTCAGTCATCCAGGTCATGGTTGCCCCAATGGTGCTTTTTCAAGAGGCAACTGGTCTTTCTTATTTGTCTTTGAACGTCTTCAAGGACAAAAGAGAAAGTCCAGCTGCCTCTTGAAAAAGCACCTTTGGGCTAATACGAAAGGAACATCTAAAAGGCCCCAAATAAATAATGAATACCAGAGCTCACCATTCCACAAAATATCTCCTATGTGTAAATGTATGTCATTTGGATGAATAATGTCAATCTATACACAATGTAAATTTGATCATTATGCAAATAACAATTTTACATACATTATGTAAATTATGCATGCACCAATTTAACAAATCTTTTGATTTATCAGACTTCTCTTCCCCAAATTCAGCGATAAAATCAAGTTTTCATTGTAGTTACAAAGGCAGCATCTATACTGCCTGTTATTCTCAGTATGTTTCCCCTCTACTATATCTAATCATTTATTATCAATTCACTGAAGTATTCTGCAAAAATCAAACCCTTAATGCCTAAGAGTGAGAATCAATTTTTTGTTTATAGTTCCTAATTTTCAGCATAATTTATAAACCACCCAGAAAACAGGAAAATAGATTCAGAGAGATTATTAAAATTCATTTAATTTAGATACGTACACACATGTATGTATGCATGCCTGCATGTATATACACACATATCATATTAACCAAGGGTTAAGTATTTTATGCACATAATTTTAAGCATAAACCTTTAAATGCAATTCACTTTAGAGCCAGAGGTTTAAAGAGTCCTTTAAATGCACATTAATCTTAGCATCTCAAAATATACTTTAAACAGTTATTATAGTGTCCCAATTGCTTTTAAACCAGTACTTACATGCTTCCTACAAAATCTGGAATCTTGATAGAAAAGAGAGAAAGAAAATCTTATTGCTGACTCTTAGACCCATCTTTCTGAGAACAGGCCCCATTGATCCAAATACAGCTTGCTTCAGAACAGACATTTTAAGTATTGTACTATTGATATGTTTTAATGCATTGACTAAAGGGAGAACCAGCAATTTTCATTTAAACTTTTTTTTAAAAAAATGACACAGATGTGACATCTAGTGAACGTATGGAAGTAATTTCTTGACAGACATTCTTCAACATCTCAAAATGGAGCTTTTGCATGAAGAATCAAATAACATGAAAAAATTAATATAACACTAAGCCCTGTTCCTGATTGGATTTTGTTTTAATAGGCCAACACAGCTGCCTCCATTTTTTTTAAATGAAGTCATTTAACTTCTCTGCAGTAAAAATGAATCCATCAGAATTCTCAGAAATGGGCATCTTACAGCTGGGTTTGCATTCTGAACAGTTTTATATGTGCACAGAAAAATAGCAGTGATAAAAAATTGCAACTAAAAATAGAGATTCCTATGGTACCTAAAAGGCTAAACCTGATTACTTTAGTCTTTGTCGGGGGTTTGTTTCCCCTGCAAATGCCAACTTTTCTTGAAAGTAATGCTTAATAGGTTCCATGCAGGGCTGGTCTATTTCAACAAGAAAAATAATAATTCAATAAACATGCGAAGATAGTGAAAAGTTGGTTGCTCTCCTCTGCTAAAGGACAATATATTCTGGACCCCTTCAAACACATACTACTGTCTCAAGCATGATGGAAGACATAATGTGATCACCAGTGCTGAAGAAAGTTTCAACTACCAATCCAGCTTGCTTCAGTAATTGGTAGTAATAGTTTGGTAATTCACTAATAGTTGATGTGGCTTGTTCTTTGCCTCAGGCAGCACAATGTCTTGGACTACACCTGGTTTCATTTCAGTGTTATCACTGAGTGAATCTGCTGGGCATAGGTATAGTATATATCCTTTGCATGTCAGGTGAGACTGGCCAGTGAAGAGAAGCATGTGGAAGAAATTGTGCGGACAGCAAGGTGGAGAAATAGGACAGATCATCATAATCACCATAATGGAAAATATTAGAAGGAGAAAAGCAATTAAGGATCTGTATATTCTTGATTAGGTAGATCAAGTGTTGTGATATTCTTGGTTAATGTCTTTATTGTTTTGTTTCATTGTCTTGATTTATTTTGCTTGGTTGTTTATACTGTTAATCACTGTGTCTATTGTGGAATTGTGGTAGCATGTAAATTTGAGAAATGTGTTAATTTTTTTTTAAAAAAAATACATTAAATTACATTATTTCTATTGCTGGCCAGAGGGGCATTACGCTTTTGTAATTTGCTAATAGCTTTTTAAAAAGTATATTACCCAGTTGTCTGGCCACTCACCAGGTTAACAAAAAAAGCCTAAAGCAAATCCAGTTTCCAATTTAGTATATTTATTAAAAAATGGCCAATGGAGAAGAGTGAGAAATTATGATTTTCTATTTAAAGAAATACTTCATTAATTAAACATATCAGACTATTAGAAATCTTTAACTTTAAGGATATTTGGAGGTCTGTTTCATGCTATACCATAGCAGGTCTGACCTTTCCTCAGCCGGACATTTAAAGTCAAAACAAGTTCCTCCAAGAAAGACTTCCCAGATATGGCAAGTCTTGTTTTTAAGAGAGGACATTCAAAGTGATCAGTCATGGAGATTCAGGCAGGTGTTTGGACCCGACATGATTGAATGCAATTTTTACTTGAAGGAATCATTTAGAAAGTGGTAAAAAGACACCTACTTCTACCTCAGAAAGGTATTTTAAATGAACTTTTCACAGAATCAATCTCCACTTCATTTACAGCACTCCAGGAAGCTATCTGCATATAAATAGCTGTAAATATTATAACAGAAAATACAACAAATAAAGCACAGATATATCTAAAGCCTAACTGAGACTGAAAAGGATGGGCTCAGTGAAGTTATAAAGCAATGCATATCATGGGATGGAATTACGTTGCTATAGGTATTTTCCTTTGATTTTTATCCCACCTTTCCTCCAGAAGTCAGAAGTCAGTGGTGTGATTGAAAGAGAATGGCTGTTCCAAAATCGTCCAGTGAGCTTCTATGCCATAGGGATTCTGAAGTAACTTAGATTCTAGGATTACTCACAATTAGTCCTACAAGAAAATCATGATACCAAAATGAGCAGAAGTTCTTGATGGAATGTACATGATGACCAGATCCTCAAGAGGTTATGCTCCAATATAAGGAGACAAAAACATTGAGAATTAGTGTTACATAATCTAGTATGTTTCACAAGCCCAAACTATTTATAGAAAAAATAACAATCCTAAAGAATTCAAACCAAGAAGAGTTATTAATATAATGTTCAGGATAAAAGCAGCCTTTAATAACCCTTTTTTAAAATAATATGAATTGAATTCCATATGAACCAAAAGGAAGATTTTATGAATGCCACTCCTTGGAGTTGTTAGAGTTGCTTTACAACCAGAGAGAACCTTCTTAAGCTCACTGAATCAGCCACCCTTTTGCAACCCAATAGATCTCTGAATGTGGGGCAAAAATTGAGGATGCTGTTTTGAATTTACAGAAAAAGCAAGATATAAATGTAATGCATACATAAATGTAATACAAAGATAAACTGAATAGAATGTAAAGATTTGAAAAAGCCTCTCAATAAACATATGAAAAAAGATAGTCACCAAGAAATGCATTAAAAATGACTGAACCTGTTTGCTAAAGAACCAATAGATTAGGGCATAATGACTCTATAAACAACTCTATGGATATAAAAAAAAGCTGTGTATGTGTGTATGTTCCAGCATAACTCTGGAACACCTTGAGCGATTTCAGCTAAACTTGGTACACAGATAACTTACACTCTGGAAACAAATACTGTGGGGATAAGATACCCCTAACACCCTTCCGGGTAGTGTGTTCTGTAATGATACAGCCTGTTATGCTTTCAAATGGCTTCTACTATACTGCTGTAAAATGGCTTCTACTGTACAGTGCAGTAGAGTTGCCATGGTAACGGCTTCACAGTACTCCACAAGAGGGTTCCCTCTGGTAAGAGGGAAAATCCAACATTATGCTTGTCCAGACATTTTCCCCCTATAAATAAATATCTGGACAACATTAGGTTATCAGCTAGTAGTCATATAAAAGGCATTGAAGAGAATTGGAACTCTACCTATATTATCCTATATTATGTATCCCAATGAGTCAATGATCAAAAGTCTCATAGTATGATATTGAATGTAAAGATATCCAAAGTAAACTCAGGAAGTATCAGGTGAATGCCACTTTCCTCTGTCACAGAGTTGTGGCTATACAGATGGAGAAGGTACTTTGATACTTTTCAAACAGCCACAAGTCTAATTACTAATTTGGGTAGGAATTTTGTAACTCAGAAAAAGGTCTCCTACTGGGTGAGATCATTTGTAGGCACGGGGTTAAATACCACCAGTATGCGGATGATACCCAGCTGTATCTGTCCGCCCCGTGCCAACTCAGTGAAGCGGTGGAAGTAATGTGCCAGTGCCTGGAAGCTGTCAGGGTCTGGATGGGAATGAACAAGCTTGCGCTCAACTCTGACAAGACTGAGTGGCTTTGGATGCTGCCCCCCCCAAAATAGTCCAGATATTCTACCTTTAAACCTGGGGGGTGAAATCTTACACCCCTCAGAGAGTACCCGCAACTTGGGTGTTCTCCTGGACCCACAACTGACATTAGAACATCATTTGTCAGCTGTGACCAGGGGAGCTTTTGCCCAGGTTCGCCTGGTGCACCAGTTGTGGCCCTACCTGGACCGGGAGGCACTCCAAATGATCACTCATGCCCTCATCACCTCAAGGCTCGACTACTGTAACACGCTCTACATGGGGCTGCCCCTGAAGAGTGTTCGGAGAGTACAATTGGTCCAGAATGCAGATGCGCGAGCGATACTGGGTGAACCTAGGTACACCCATGTTACACCTATCCTCCGTGAGCTGCTCTAGCTTCCTATCGGTCTCCGGACACGCTTCAAGGTACTGGTTATCACCTTTAAAGCCCTACATGGCCTAGGACCTGGATATCTCCATGACCGCCTCCTGCAACATACCTCCCAGCACCCAATAAGATCGCACAGGGCGGGCCTTCTCCGGGTACCTTTGGCTACGCAGTGCTGTCTGGCAGCTTCTCGGGGGAGAGCCTTCTCTGTTGCTGCCCCAGCCCTTTGGAACGATCTACCCCCTGAGATCCAGACCCTCCCTACTCTCTTGGCCTTCCGTAAGTCTGTTAAGACCTGGCTGTCCCGGCAGGCCTGGGGCTGTTGATCTTGATTGAACTTCAGCCCCATTAAAACTGAGTGCATGTTGTGTTTTGTTTTTTTAAATCATTCTGTCTTGTGTTTTTAAATCTTTTTCTAATATTTTTAAACTGCTTTTATGTAAGCCACCTGGAGTCCTTCGGGATTGGGCGGCATACAAATCTACTAAAATTGACAAAATTGACAAATTGATACTACATATATAGAAGGTCCACATTCACTTCCTAGTTCTACAATTTATTTATTGTAGATTATGAGTATAATTCTTAAATCATATTTCAGAAGTAAGGTCCATTGATTTCTAATTAACTAGTCCACTTACAAGTATCCTTTTAAATCATGGAAGGCCATTTGGGTAGATAGATAAATGGCCTGGTTCCAAAAAAGACAGTCTCTTCTTATTCTGTCTATTTAGTCTCACTGAAAAAATATTCTTTTTCATTCCATGTAGCATTCCTATTATCAGTCCAAAACTCCAAGTAACTAAATCAAATATTCTTGGATACCAAACCAATCCATATTCTGATATAACTATTGAGACAAAGCTAGTTGCCATTTAAACTATATAAGTTTTTCATTTCATTTGCCAGTTGTACATACTTGAAAGCCCTTTGCTCTCCAATTCTGATATTATTGTCAGCTGTGACAGCAATTCTATTAGCAACTCACAGTGGTGTTCCCTGTTAATTAGCATGGCATCCAGTGAGATGTAGACATGAGTTTATTAGTAAATGATTCCCTTGATTCTGGTATAGTCAACCTTTCATCTTTCATAAATGCTTTTCAATGGGAAATCATAGAAATTATGAATAGAAACAATTATTACAGCTGTGTCATCAAACACAATAATTGGTGAACAGTTTTTCTACTTCATGATATTTATTGTTTTCTGATGTTGGTTTTCAGAGCTAAAATAGAAGATGCATCCATAATAGATATCATTACACTTGTGTCCACATTATATATTTAATGCTTTGTTTTCAGTTATCTATGGACATTTTCTTTATGCAGATTAACAGAAAAGGTCTGGATGTTTGATGCTGATGCATTTATGAAGTCACCATTTTAATGGAAGAAAGTAATCTTCCAATATATGCTGAATGCAAACAAGAAATAGTTCAAAGTACTATATTGATTAAAGTACTATACAGATCAGCATACTACTCAATACTATATAGATTAAAAGAATGTATGATTGCCTCTTTAGTATATTCTATTAATTTGTTGATCTAAAGAGAATTTTATATTACATTTTAGCTTATTTTATTAACATGTGTATTATAAAGCAAGATTAATGCCACAGACTGTACACTCAAAATTTCAATTAAAACAAATCAATACTTTTAATGTCATGAAGTTGAAAGAGGTATATCAATATTATTATTTAGAAAATACTATAAATGGTTAATGGGAGGCATTAGAAGAGTCATCAATAAACTAATAACAGTGCATTATGGATTAAAAATAGCCTACGAATGGGAGCAGATCACAAAACAATCAAAGTTATCAACTGCAGTTCTTTTTTCTTTTGAATATAATCACATCTGATTGGAAAGGATTGTGTAGTCAGAAACATATTCCTTTTTTAACATCTTCCTTGCAAAATCAGTTCTAGATAGTGAAACAGAAGATACAAGTATAATAAGAAATTCAACTTGAAAGAATGATAATTGCTACAACTGTTCCCCAGTAGATTATGGCTGTTATTCACAAAATACCCCTATTATGATTGATACGACTGATGCAGTGAATTATAGCTGAACTCTTTTTTAAAATGTCGAAGTACGGAAACTGTTCATTTCATTACCTATTTTCAAGGAGTGTGGGTTGTCAAGAAGCCCAAGCCCCAAAAGTTTTTGACAAACTCTAGAAACTTTAGCAGAAGTTGCAGAAAACAATATATATCCTGTCTGGAAGAATATATCTACATGAGCAAGAAATTTGGGGAAAGGTTATCTAGAAGCAAAGATTTTATTACTCCACATTCCCCCACAAAGAATAAAAAGAGCAGTAACAGTTACTACTATTCTCAGGACTTCTAACTGGTGAGTGTGGAAGTGGGGGACTCATCTGGTCATGAAAAACCTGCAAGAAAACAACCAAGCTCAGATAGCCAAACACTATCTAACAACATGAATTTCAATGGTGAAAAGAGTAAAGGTTCTACATTTAAGCAAGAAAAACAAAATGTACAGTTACAGTATATGTGGTACATTGCTCAATACTAGTAACTGTGAAAGGGATCTTGGAGTCCTAGTGGACAACCATTTAAATATGAGCCAGCAGTGTGCAGCAGCTGCCAAAAAAGCCAACACAGTTCTAGGCTGCATAAACAGAGGGATAGACTCAAGATCACATGAAGTGTTAATACCACTTTATAAGGCCTTGGTAAGGCCACACTTGGAATACTGCATTCAGTTTTGATCGCCATGATGTAGAAAAGATGTGGAGACTCTAGAAAGAGTGCAGAGAAGAGTAAAAAAGATGATTAGGGGACTGGAGACTAAAACATATGATGAACGGTTGCAGGAACTGGGTATGTCTAGTTTAGTTTAGTTTAGTTTAGTTGGATTTATAGGCCGCCCTTTTCCCTGAGGGGACTCAGGGCGGCTTACAATCATTAGGGGGGGGGGGGTGAAATTCAAAACAAACAATATGTGCACAAAATAAATAAGGTAATAAAAACACAACTTGCATTCAACATTCACACTCGGGTGGGGCAAATCGAAGACTTATCCCCAGGCCTGTTGGGATAGCCAGGTCTTAAGGGCTACGCGGAAGGCCTGGACGGTGGTGAGGGTGCGTATCTCGACGGGGAGATCGTTCCACAGGGTCGGAGCTGCAACAGAAAAGGCTCTCCTCCGTGTAGTCGCCAGTCGGCATTGACTGGCAGATGGGATTCGGAGGAGGCCCAGTCTGTGCGATCTTATCGGTCGGAGGGAGGTAATCGGCAGAAGGCGGTCTCTCAAGTACTCAGATCCACTACCATGAAGGGCTTTAAAGGTGGTCAACAGGACCCTGAAGCGCACCCGGAGATCAACAGGTAGCCAGTGCAGCTCGCGGAGGATGGGTGTTATGTGGGCGAACCGCGGTGCGCCCACTATCACTCGCGCGGCCGCATTCTGGACTAACTGCAGCCGCCGGATGCACTTCAAGGGCAGCCCCATGTAGAGCACATTGCAGTATTCCAGCCTAGAGATCACAAGGGCTCGAGTGACTGTTGTTACGACCCAGGTAGGGTCGTAACTGGCAGACCAGGCGGACCTGGGCAAATGCCCCCCTGGTCACAGCCGACAGATGATGGTCGAAGGTCAGCTGTGGATCCAGGAGGACTCCTAAGTTACGAACCCTATCTGAGGGGTATAGAATTTGACCCCTCAGCCTGATAGATGGAACATTAGCCAAATTGTTGGAAGGGAAACACAACAGCCACTCGGTCTTGTCCGGGTTGAGTACCAGTTTGTTAGCACTCATCCAGTTCTTAACGGCCTCAAGACCCCGGTTCATCACATCCACCGCTTCATTGAGTTGGCACGGGGCGGACAGATACAATTGCGTATCGTCCGCATATTGATGGTATTTTATCCCGTGCCTCCGGATGATCTCGCCCAGTGGTTTCGTGTATATGTTAAATAGTAGGGGGGATAAGACCGAACCCTGCGGCACCCCATATTTTAGGGGCCTCAGGTACGATCTCTGCCCCCCGACCAACACCGACTGCGACCTGTCCGAGAGGTAGGAGGAGAACCACTGTAAAACAGTGCCTCCCACCCCCACCTCCCGCAGTCGTCGCAGAAGGATACCATGGTCGATGGTATCGAAAGCCGCCGAGAGGTCAAGGAGAACCAGGATGGACGCATGGCCTCCATCTCTGGCCCTCCAGAGATCATCGGTCAATGCGACCAAAGCGGTTTCTGTGCTGTAACCGGGTCTGAAGCCGGACTGGAAGGGGTCAAGGTAACTAGCTTCCTCCAAGGCCCGTTGAAGCTGGAAGGCCACCACCTTCTCAACAACCTTCCCAACAAAGGGAAGGTTGGAGACAGGACGGTAGTTATTTAAAACGGCTGGATCCAAGGATGGTTTCTTCAGGAGGGGTCTCACCACCGCCGTTTTAAGTGCGGCGGGGAAGTGCTCCTCCCGAAGGGAGGCGGTTACAACCGCCTGGATCCAGCCACGTGTCACCTCCCTGCTGTTGGCAACCAGCCAGGAGGGACACGGGTCCAGAATACAGGTGGAGGCACTCACAGCTCAAATGGCCTTGTCCACATCCCCAGAGGCAACATCCTGAAACTCAACCCAGAGATGGTTTGCCAAGTTTGTCTAGTTTAATGAAAAGAAGGACTAGGGGAAACATGATAGCAGTGTTCCAATATCTCAGGGATTGGCACAAAGAAGAGAGAATCAAACTATTCTTCAAAGCACCTGAGGGTAGAATAAGAAGCAATGGATGGAAACTAGTCAAGGAGAGAAGCAACTTAGAACTAAGAAGAAATTGCCTAATAGTTAGAAAAATTGATCAGTGAAACAACTTGCCTCCAGAAGTTGTGAAAGCGGGGGGAGTGCAGGGGGGTTGTGCGTGGGCATGCCACACCCATAATGCTATGCATGTGACCCAGCATGCATATATTCATGACACACACACACCCCAGCACGCATGCGTGCGGGACCAGTGCGACCTCCCCACTTTTGGCTTTTGGAGCACTTTTTTCACTCTCCCCAGGCTCCAAAGCTTTCTAGGAGCCTGGGGAGGTTGAAAACAGCCTCCCCCTGCTCCCCCCAGGCCCTCCAGAGGCTTCAGGAGCTTCCCTGAAGCCTCCAGAGGGGAAAAAAGTGACCCTACGGGGACTTGGAAGTTCAGGAATGGTGACTTTCAGTTTGTCCAAAGGGCCATTTTTCACCCTAGGGAGTCTTCAGGAGGCTTCCCCAAAAGGCTCCGGAGGGAGAAAAATGGTCCTATGGACAAACTGGAAGTCACTTCCAGTTTGCTCATAGAGCCATTTTTTGCCCTCTGGAGGTTTCATGGAAACCTCTTGAAGACTCCGGATGGCGAAAAACGGCCCTATGGACAAACTGGAAGTGATTTCCGGTTTGGCCATAGAGCCGTTTTTCACCCTCTGGAACCTTCAGCGAAGGCTCCTGGAGGCTCTGGAGGGCGAAAAAGTTCTGTTTCTAAAGTTCCGCTTTGCCCATAGGATCGGTTTTTGTGCTCAGAGGGCAAAAATAACCTCAAAAGAAGGCCAAAGTCAGCTGGCCAGTGCACACATGTGTGCCATGGGTTCGCCATCACAAGTATAGGGTTGCCTGCCTGAGCATAGATTTGGACTAGAAGACCTCTAAGGTCCCTTGCAACTCTGCTATTCTATTCTAAGTACCAAAGACCCCACAGTTCAACCCTGAGTTACAAACATTCTCTGAAAGCTGACCATTTGTAAATTATAATTATATTTACCAACTTAGACATTCAGATGTCTGTTCCTGCTAAGTGCTTTGTTTGTAAAGATAGCAGCAGTTAAGTAGTAACAACTGTAAATGGAAACAAATTGGGGTAACTGTGTCCCCCCCAAATGTTCCCCCCCATCCATTGATGGCATCTGGGCCCCATTTAATGGAAGAAGAAAAGAATTTGGTGTTATAGATAAAAGCGCAGCGAAGACATCAATTGTACAGTGGCTGCAAAAGGGCAATTCCAGGCATCTGGGAAAAAGGATTGAAAATAAAATTGTTAGCTTTGTACAGGTAGCTCTCCACTTACAACCACAATTGAGCCCAAAATTTATGTTAAATGAGAAATTTGTTAAGTGACATAAGTGAGCTCCATTTTACAACTTTTCTCAACCACATTTGTTAAGTGAATCACTGCAGTTGTTAAGTTAGTAACATGGTTGTTAGGTGAACCTGGTTTCAGCATTGACTTTGCTTCTCAGAAGGTCACAAAAGGAGATTGCATGACTGGGACACTGCAACTGTCATAAATGCGAGTCAGTTGCCAAGCATCTGAATGTAAATCACGTGATCCTGAGAATGCTGCAAAGGTCATAAGTATGAAAAATGGTTTTGCAGTGCCATTGTAACTTTGAACGGTCACTAAATGAACTGTTGCAAGTCGAGAACTACCTATAATGTCCTTATACAAACCTATAGTTTGTGATGGCTAACCTTATTGCCCTCGTGTGCCGAATGTGTGCGCGTGACAGCATGCACACATGTGGCCACCCCCATAATGCAATGCCTACACATGCCCTTCTCCCCTGTGCATGTGTGCACGTTCCTCCCCCACGCTCCTCCCACCCCCACCCCCCATTTTGGGGCTAGCATCCCCCCCTGAAATCTCCTGGGATCAAAAATGGGCTTTGGGGGATGGGCTGCATCCCCCGTGCTCCCCCTTCCCCGCATGCACATGCGTCTCCCACATGTGTGGCACAGACCCAAAGATCGGCTGGCTGGGAAGAGGCGTGCACACGTGCGGTGGCATTGAGCTGAGACGATGGCTCGTGTGCTCACAGACAGGGCTCTGCATGCATGCACGTCATAGGTTCGCCATTCCAGGTAGAGTATACCCACAGCTGGAATTCTATGCGTAAATCCCCAGCCACATTTGACAAAGCATGTAACAAAGCTGGAGAAAGAGCACTGAAGATAACCAAAATTATTAGACAACTGTATAAAATAACGAATGGATGGAGAAGATAGGCATTTCTTCTTCTCTCAAAATATTAGAGATAGGGTCCACCCAATTAAATTGACTGGAATGACATTTAGAACAAAACGAAAACACATTTTCCTATGGTGAATTATTAACCTCTAAAGTTCACTGATGAGCAGAAACATGATGATGGTCACTAACCTAGATGGCTTGAAAAGAAAATTGGATGAGTTCATGAAAGGCAAATCTATTGAGGTCTATCGTTCTTGAAGATTTAATTTTGTCTCTAGGATGGGGTCAAGTTTTCTTCAAGTAACAACTGGACGCATGTCCAATCTCTGAGGCATTCACAAAAAGCAAAATGCTGGATAAATTGAACCAGCAGGCTATTTTTATATGTCCTGCATAAGGGGACATTGTATTCCCTTGTTCCCTTAGAAAATGCTGGGTTTCATATTTTTGAAAAAGAATAGATGCTCAGAATTTGAGCATCTCACCAATCTAATGACTTGAGATTTCCTGTCATTGTTACTGTCCCTCCCTTTTCTGATTTTCTCCGACGTTCCATAGCTATTGAGTATTCACAATCTACATTGGATTGTTTTGTAGTGCTGCTTCTAGGAAAATACTTTTTATATCTATGCAAACCGTGCCTCTTGATACCTCTCTTTGTATATGCAGACGTGTATGGGAATAGATTTGGCTGCAGAAATCCTAATCTATCCAGGATCCAAGTCTGAATATGGTAATTAGTATATCAGTTATTCAAGCCTGAAATCAAAATATTTTTCACCAAGATATTCTGATTTGCTGAAAAACAAATGAACAAACAAGCAAAAAAATAACAATACCCAAGCCTTGCAGGGGGGAACAATGTACAAACATATTACTCATTCCAAAAGAATATAAAAATGAAAAAGCCTCTTCTGGCTGTTGCTTTGTTGGTTTGTGTTTTCAAGCTCAGAAATAATACATAGCAATTTCCAAGTGATATATAAATGCCTGGAATAAAAATTGGGAAATGCTCACAGATGTGGGTCAGCTGCAAAAAAAAAAAAAAAAAAAAAAAAAAAGGAAGCTCAGGGCAGAATATCAAATGTCTTGTAATAATTTTGAGATGATGGAGTCATCATGATTCCAACTATTGATATTCCACAAAGAATTAGCATATGTTCATGTTTTAATGTTCCAGTTCTTTTATCCCTATTAATACCAGGGTGGGCCACTGACACAAAAGTTTATGAGAAGGTAAATGCATTTTCTGCATTTGTTTATGTATTGTAATGTATTATTTTTCTACGCACATTGTTAGCCATTTCAAATGTCAGTTGTGCAAGAAAGGTGAGAAAGCAAGAGTGCTATGTACTGAATGTGATTGGAGAAATCATTCTGAGATATTATGGAATGTACCTATTTCAACTCCTAGAGGAATGAAGCCATCATGAATGAAATATGTAGAAAAACATAGCTTCAGTTAGGACAATGAAGATTATTTGCATTTCCCATTTCACTTGGACTGCTCAGTTCAAGTGATTAGTCTTCTATCTAGGACCATGATGGCAAACCGATGGCACATGTGCCACAGATGGCACGTGGAGCCATATTTGCTGGCATGCCAGTCATCAGCTCTGGTGCACATGTGCGTGCCAGCCAGCTGATTTTCAGCCTTCCAAAGGGTCGGGGGAGACTGTTTTCACCCTCCCTAGGCTTCAGGAAAACCTCTGGAGGCTGGGGAGGGTGAAAAACAGGCCCAATGGGCCAGCCAGAAGTTCATTCCCAAGCTTCTGGTTGGCTCGCTGGGGCATTTTTCACCCTCCCCAGACTTCAGGAAAGCTGCCTGGGAGGGTGAAAAATGCCCCCAACCTGATGTTCAAAAACAATCAATTTCCGGCTTCCGGAGGGCCTCTGGGGGTCCAGGGGAGGCTGTTTTCACCCTCCTCAGATTTCAGGAAAGCCTCCAGAGCCTGGGGAGAGGTTGTGTGTGCATGCGCATGGGGGGGATTACATTGGTTGCACATTTGTGGCATGCCATAAGAAAGGTTTGCCATCACTGATCTAGAACATAGCACATAAGCATTGCTTGAGTAGGGTCCTCAGTATCATCAGGGATGCTACACATCCTCTTCACAAGCTATATGGCACACATATGTATGTACAGTATATAGCATGTGTATATGTGATATCTATCATCCATCCACCCATCCATCTATATCTGAGAGCAGACAACAGAATTTCATTTTTAATGTGTGCTAGCGTGCGCACAGTAAAAAAATGACAATAAAGATTATCTCTCTTAGTTGAATCTAAATCTTAGGGAAACACAGGAAAAATTGGGTACATGGAGGACAGCTTTAAAATGTTAATAGGATCTGCCACAGAACCTGTTTCATATAGGTGATAATAACATACCTGATATTTATCCTGGTGCCTTTTGGAAATATTTGGGAATATTCAGTCCAAAATCCAATACCAGGATAATATTGTTAAAAATAGTACTATAATTGAGGTTCTGCTGGGGAATTATGGTGAGCTATCACTATCTGCCAGTGCAGAGAATCATTGCAGCTGAGAACTCCAGCTGTGGGATGGTTTTCAGCTGGCAGACTCCCCTGGATCAAAAGGAGAGCATGAGATTAACCATGTGTACTTAGGATGGCATACATATTAGAACAATATGCTTTACACTTTAACATACAAGGAATATGTAAATACACAGTAAGGATTGTAGACTAATAACATTTCCTAATTTTTAAAGTTATCTCTTTTTTTCTTAATTAGGTTTAAAAGCTACATGATCCCCCACAGAAACTCCAGGAAGATTATACTTTAAAGGATAATAAACAATAAAGAATCAAAAAGATAATGTGTGTCCAGCAAAACATACTATGTATGTTACAAAAGCACTCCAGCTGGTTCTCACTATCTAATCTATCCAAAATATCATGAAAGAATATTCCAGAAAGGCTTTCCATAAAAAAAAATACAACAGTTTGGATCCTCAGCAAAGGTGGAGTAGAAAATTTCTCTGGGAGAAAGAAATTATGAGCCTAATTCACTACAGAATCTCTACAAATTGTTTGCAGCTGAAAGCCACTGGGAGATTGCTATAAGTGGCTGAACTTCAGATTTCTTGCCAGCACAGACTCTATAATTCAGGAGCCAAATGCATACAAAATGTAGGTGGGAATGAGGAACATAGGTAGATAAACTTTCAATCGCATTCAATAATCTAATGAATTTTCACCTGCTCTCCCTCCTTTTACTTGCTGATCTCAAGCATTTAGTAAACCATTTTTATACATTTGGTAAATTGATCTATTAGATATTTCTTATGCAGTATACCACAATTAAGCGATCTTATTGTAAGTAAAGAATAAATGATTGATTGTTACATTTGTTAGAAATGAAGCTGTCATTCTTTCTGAATACAAAATTGGTTTTATTTTTAGGAAGGGATATTCCATTTGGTTCTATTATTATTTTCATGTTGTATTTTAATTTTTATTCATCTAGCACTGATAATGTTATCTACTTACCTACCTACCTAGTTCATTACCTAGTAATGAAACATCTGCAAGAAAACAACCGAGCTCAGAGAGCACAAGAACCCCTTTCTATGTATATATTTTTTGCAAATCTATGGGTTGACACTTAAAAAATCTCCATATTGTAATGCACTTTTATGAAATGATCTGACATGTACTATAATAGTGGCTTTATCTTTCATTCAAATATTTTATCAGTTGTGTCCTGTCTTCTGCTTCATTGACCATTCTGTTCATACTTAATCAAACTCCACTGTATTGGAGATTCATCCAAAAATAACAATATCCAAAATCCTCAACTCTGTTTGCATCCTTTTTATCCTGCCTCAGATTAATCTATTTGCAAACAGGTTTTCCCTGAGGAACAATTCACCCTTTGTTAACTTGGATACAATCAATAGAGAAGTTCTAAAATGGCAAAATAAGTGAATGATTGCAGCAGATTTGAATTGAACTCTTACATTTAAATGGTGAAATTTCATGATATTAAAGAGGACATGAATAAGATGGGGGAAATCCCTTCTACCTGTATCTTTTTGTGGGGAGCGCCTTTGATTGTCTTCTTTGTGGAGAATTGCTATTTCTATTAGGAAGTAACTGCTTTGTTTGATTTAATAAGTAGACTTCACCCCCTCAATAGTTGGTGGAGCCATTGCTCCAATCCTCTTTTCATGAAACACCATTGCAAAAATATGTTCCTGGTTACTTTGAGGCAGACATAAACATAACAGCATTTCAGACCAGAAGTGCAGAGTTCACCATTTGTTTCTTAAGATACCACTAGAAGACTTATAATTCTTTTTCCATGTTTAGATTGTCAGGTTAATCAAGCTGATTTACAAGGAACATGGATTATTTTCTTTATTAAGCACATTTATAGGGCCACCCAACTTGATTCCAAGCATCTTATAACATTAAAGATGCCTCTTGAATCCTCCTGAAAAACTTCTGTCTGCTTTCACGGTTCATTTGTTAGTGAACTTGTATCCTGGAACCTGGTTGCCTTAAATTGCTCTACAGTTTCTACATATTCAGCAGGAAATAGCAATAGCAATAGCAGTTAGACTTATATACCGCTTCATAGGGCTTTCAGCCCTCTCTAAGCGGTTTACAGAGTCAGCATATTGCCCCCAACAATCCGGGTCCTCATTTCACCCACCTCGGAAGGATGGAAGGCTGAGTCAACCTTGAGCCGGTGAGATTAGAACCGCTGAACTGCAGATAACAGTCAGCTGAAGTGGCCTGCAGTACTGCACCCTAACCACTGTGCCACCTCAGCACAGTGCACAATGGCTACAACTAGTAATCAACAGCTCTCAGGACACCTCTCTTGCAGGCAGAACCTGTTCACAAGATGATTTTTTTCCACCAGTCAAGCTAACCACATGATCCTTATTCCTCACCCCATTTCAATGGGAAATCCATGCTTCCTTCTTCAGTTTATTGGTCAGGCTACCAAAGTAATGTCTTCCTGTATACCCCATATTGACAGTAGTTCTCCAGGCTTTGAGGCAGAAGCTTTTTCAAACCATCCCTAGATACAACACAAAATCCAGAATTTGTTGTATCCAAAGCAATATGTATATGTATGTTTTACATACTTGGTAGTCAGATTTTCCATGCTTCAGGAGATCAATAGCTCACGTTACTTCTATTCCAAGAAATCCATAAACATATGTTCTGTTACTGAAATACAACTGGGCTGAATTTTTAGCTAGCTAAAAAGGATCTGTCAGAAACTGCCATAACAATGCACATTATTGATTTTTAAAAGATGTACCAACAGATATGTGATATCTGTAAATCCTGCTTCTGCTACTTCATCATGGCAAGAATGTTCCTGGGAGAGATGAACAAAGAACACTGGGGATGCCATGGATTTATAACCAGCAAAATTTGATTTAATCCAACATATATAAACAAATGTGAATATAATGAAGAACAAATAATGTCAGCAGGTACAAAAATAGCCTTAGAAGTGACAAATTACTGAAGTGGTAGCTTCTTTTAACTTTTAGGAATAAAATCTCATGAGTACAGAAAGACGCAATCAAGAATATGCTGCAGATTACCACTTGATAGAGTAGGTATGTAGGCCCTGGAAATATTCAGATGCCATAATGTATCTGTAACTACAAGAATCAGAATACTGCAAGCATTCCCTGATATTCCCTGCGACACTTTCTGGAAACAAAAGTTGGACCATGAGGAAATTGGATAAAAAGAACATTGATGCCTTTCAATTTTGGAATTCCATCCGCCAGTCAGTGCCGACTGGCGACTACGCGGAGGAGAGCCTTCTCGGTTGCAGCTCCGACGCTTTGGAACGATCTCCCCATGGAGATTCGTACCCTCACCACCGTCCAGGCCTTCCGCACAGCCCTCAAGATCTGGCTATCCCATCAGGCCTGGGGATAAGACCTGTACTTGCCCCACCCGAATGTTGAATGAATGTTGTGTTTTATCGGTTTATTTTTTATTCACACTTTTTTTTTCTTGTGTTTTGTCCTACACTCCCTTCCCATTAATTGTAAGCCGCCCTGAGTCCCCTCAGGGAAAAGGGCGGCCTATAAATTTAAATAAAAATGAAATGAAAAAAAATATGGAGAAGTTCTGAGAACTTACGGACAGTCAAGAAAACAAACCATTGAATAAATCAATACAGATGTTGACCAGATACAAATAATTCAGATAATGGTTCAGATTGGTTCAAATGGTTCAGATTATTATACATTAGACACATTATGCAAAGACCTGATTCTCTGGAGAAGACCCTAATGGTTGGGAAAGTGAAAGGAAAGAGGTGATTGATGCACCATAAGGACCTGTTTAGGGACAGATAGCCATGGAGAAAATCTATATATCTGGTTGTTAAAAGTCAACACCAACTTGATTGCACATAATCAATCAATTAATGTGATCTAGGAGGCTAAATTGAACCTTTAGCATCAGTGTCACCTTTGGACTATGCCAAGAAATGGTTTGGCATTACATCTTGTTTACCAGCAGACTTTTAAAGAACATCTAGGTGGAGATAGAATTCTATATTAACCTGACATTTGGGGTACTCTAATTGGATTTACCCCTCGTGATAGCCTATTAGTAGCTCTAAATTTTCGGCAACATACTACATACTCAAAATTGTCCCAAAGATACAGCAAGATAAATTGCCATTTGAAATGTTTTAGATGAATTACCAAAGCAATCTCCAGTATCTGAGAGATAGAGTACATTTTTTTCCAGTGAATACTGAAAACTACTGATTAGTTTTATAAGACGACAGAGATAACCCTGGCACCCAAATGTTGTCCTGTCACATTTCAAAGGATCCTGGATTGTACTTCTTACAAAGCATGAAATAACTACTTAGGGAGAGCAAAATATGCTGAGCCAGCCCTGCTAGCAAAGGTCAAATAATTTAAATTGCTCTGTTATCTTCTTATCTGCATGCATCTAGTCTTCACAGGTACATTAAAAAAAATAAAACTTGAATAAATAAAGCAATAAAAATGACTTTTCTCCTTCAAGTTAAGTGCACAAGGAGTAAAATGTAATGTAAAAAACATAAAGTGGGTTGCTATGTAATTAACTCAAAATTTAATGAGCAGTAAAAAACAATTAAGCTGCTGTAATGCATTCAACCTGTATTTCCCTTTTATCCATTTAAAAGGACTCTATAGGTGTGCAGTTGGCATAACAAATAAGCCATAAATTAAGCCTATTATGTTGCAGTACATACTTGCCCACATAACAGTAGAAGGGAGACAAAAGGAATGAAATGGATTTGGCTAGGATATAACTTCATTTGAGCAAAGCAGTCTTCACTGCTCATTTTGTCTCTGTTTCCAGCCAATTATTTGGTAAGGGCCAATAGTTCATATCTTAAAGTTTATTTAAAAGTGGACTGACACAGCCGGTTGCTTAAAAATTCTAATTATGAACATCCTCTACAGGTGGAAGACAAGAATTGAAAAAGACATTATTGCCTTCTTTAACTTCAAAGGAAAATCCTTTTCTCTGACAATGTGTTTTCCCTTACTGTAAGTGTATATGTGAGTGCTTGTGTATATAAACAAACATATATGGGGCGTTGTGTCAAGGCACCTGAAGGATGTTGCTTTCATCAGTGTGATAAAAGCAGCATTGTGCCATTAAGATTCAGTCACTTTCATACACAGGTGGCCACAGACCAAGAGGTGCATACTTACAAGAAGGGCAGAACTTGAATCCAAATGGCATAACATTACTTTCATCATTTGCCTCCTATGACCTGTGCTGCAGAAACCTTTGAATTGTGCAAAGCCATGAAAAGATGCTTGGCTTCCCCAGTGCACTGATTGAAGCACTGCCTCAAAGCTGCTTTGTGTTACTCTGATAGCTTTTCCACTAATTCCTGGAACTTGAAGTGGTTTCTGTTCCTGTACTGAACAAACTCTGTGCCTTGGCTATGAGAATGAAATAAAATAATTAGACCAAAACAAAACCAAGTGTGATTATCTTTTCCAAAACCTAGCATATAAAGCAGTGGTCCCCAACCCCCGTTCCGCAGACCGGTGCCGGGCCGTGGAGTACCTGGCACCGGGCCGTGCAGCGGCCGGGGGCCATGATCGCTGCAGCGGCCGGGGGCCATGATCGCTGCAGCGGCCGGGGGCCATGATCGCTGCAGCGCAAAGGCTCCTGGGCCGTGCGCAAAAGCTCCTGGGCCGTGCGCAAAGGCTCCAGGGAAGAGAGCCCCGCACAGATACGCAATCAATGTGTCGTTGCGAACAACGCCCCCCCACCCCTGCGCGCGCTCAGCGGGCCACGGTAAAATTATCAAAGGCTGACTGGTCCGCGGCGATAAAAAGGTTGGGGACCACTGATATAAAGTTTACTCTTATCATTTGATAATATGAGGCATCATACATCAATACAGTAGTTGTTTTATTTATCACTAGCTGATAACCTGGCTTTGCCCGGGTGTTTATTTATAGGGGAAAAATGTAATTTCTAATATTGGATTTTCCCCCTTACCAGAGGGAACTCCCTTGTGGAGTACTGTGAAGTTGTTATCATGGCAACTCCACTGTGCTGTACAGTAGAAGTCATTTTACGGCAGTGCATTAGAAGCCATTTGAAGATACAACAGGCTGTATCTTAACAGAACACACACTCTGAGGGGTGTTAGGGATGTCTTACCCCCACAGTATTTTTTTCCAGAGAGTAAATCATCTGTGTACCAAGTTTGGTTGAAATTGCTCAAGACGTTATAGAGTTTTGCTGGAAAATGCACACACACACACAGATTGTTGTATTTACTTTACTGTCAGGAAGTAGGAGATGGATTAATAAGATATACACAACAAAACAATTTGCCTGACATAAGTTATAATGGAAGGAATATTTTGGACCATTTTGCTGAATTCTAAATAATTTGACTCAAGATTCATTTACTTTTTCCACTCACTTTCTCTGGAATTAAGGCATAGTCTGTGATCACAGAAGTCAAATTACAATTCTGCAGTATCATAGAAGAGCAATAATGAAACAAAATGGTTAGAAGCTGAGATCAGCTTGGGAGATCATCATGTTTTGATGTTATATCATGAATAGATTTTTTTTTAATCTGGAGCCAATTTGAACACCTCTCAGACAACCAAGTGATCAGACATGAAGGCAAGGGAGAATATAGAAAATAGGAAACACTGAAGACCTACACTAGAGGCAATTCTAAACTGCAGCTTAAGTTTGTTTCTTAAACCAGCTTCAGAAGTTCTTATCCAGTTGGCAATGGGTTGGCAACAAGGTTAGGTTAGTGCTTAGACTTGATTATAGCCCCCATACAACCTGCTTGGTTGTTCTCCTTTCTATCTGGTTGGGTCTTACATAGACCAGCCTGCAAATGTTTTGTCTTATTCAGCTTCATAAAAATGAAGTAATTGTGTTTTTATCTTGCAAGTTAAATATTTTTTTTAAAAAATGAAGATAAGGAAAAGGAAAGGTGATACTAAAAGAGGAATATACTTCACCCCAAGAAGCAGAAATGACACCCACTGGGAAATGTAAAGACTAAATGGAACGTGAGCTTCAAACTCAGGATGGTTCATTGACTTAACGAGCCATTATTGGCTCACACTCAAGAATATATTTAAAAACAGCTATTTCTAACCAGCAGAGAACATAACAACCTAGGAGACTTGGATGGAATGGCTGCCCAGGGCAGCAACCAGCTGCTAGAGAGGAGGGAAGATGCCAAACACTGTAGCCAATTGGAACTGGAGTTGCTAATACAGAACAAACTACTGGAGAGTTTCTGCTCTAAAGGGCTTAAGAGCACTGGGGTCAGAAAGCAGTATGTTTTAATTAAATTAGAGAACATGGGTCCAGGGTATATGATCCATTGGTGGAAGAAAGAGGATGAAGTCACGCATTCCAGTACTATAAGAGCAGTAAGAGACCTATATTGGTGATGGGCCAGTGGTGGTTCTGGACCCCGTTGCAACCAGTACGCTGCAATGGGGCCCGGCATCCATCACATGCATGTGCGCAGCACGCAAACAGCACTTGCAGGAAAAGTTACCACCCATGACACTCCAGCTGCTCAGCGGAGCTTCGCATAGGTGCCATATGCTCCGTGCTCGAAAGCCCCGATCGGCTCAAATACAGGTAAGGAGGACAGGTGGGCCCTCCAGAGCACTGTATTGGAACGGTCCTGGTGCTCACAGCAGGCACTGGTACACCCATACCAGGACGTACCGGTCGTATCCCACCACTGTGATGGGCCAAGTAGAACTTGCAAAACTGCCCTATGAATTATCTTTCAGAAGAATCTTTCAGATACTGCTGATAGAAATGTAGAGATAACCTTTGGAGGTTGAATCACAAGTGAAATAACCCTTAAACATTCAGGTTGAGGATATAAATAATCCTTTATTTTAAAAACAGGGTTTTGTATTTTCTAAGTGGCCTTTCTATTCACGCTCAGTTGACTTCTTGTTTATTTATATAGTTCTATCTAGCTTCATTGTGTTTTTCCCAGGCACTGATAAGACCTTGGTTTCTAAGACACTTACAACCTTTAGTAAAATCCTTTCCTCAACCAACTGACAAGTTTAGGTAGACCTTGTCTTTAGACAATGAAGGAAAAGAAAACAATTGAACCAAGGTCAGCCTGTAGCTGTCACTGATGTTTACACAAAGAAGTCGGGAAAGAGGAATGGGGCAGGGGGTAAAAATCCAACATTGTTGACTAAGTTTGCTTAAGTTGCCATCTCTTTCTCCTTTGATTGGCAGAACCGAATGCCATTTCACACTTTACCTTTCTGTCATATGTCAAAAACAAGTCAGATTTCACAGGGAAAATGGGGGAATTCTGAAAAAAAGGAATAGGTTGTGGGTTATTTATACATCTATGACGTAATGCCCTCTGAAATGCTAAAATTTTGCAGTGCACAGGGCTACTTCAGAGAAAATGTGTAAATGGATTATCCTGTCCATGCTTGGATTTTTATCTTTTAAGTTTTCACAGATCAGATACTATATCACAGGAGAGTATGCAATGGGCAGACTTTATACACTGGAAATTGTTTTAAATATCATGTTTCAGTATGTAGAGCAGGCATATCCCAGCTCTGGCTGAAGGGCCACAACTTGTTTCCTTCTAAGTTGCTTCCCAACTATAATTTTTTAATGACAGAGAAGACAAAAATTATAAATATGTGGGAAGAAGTGATAATAACTTAGTGTTGTGGCCTGTTGACCGCTGGGCCCTCAGCAACCAAATCAGATGAGGAGGAAGCATGGGAGTCAGGGTCAGCATCAGGGCAACCTGAAAGCTCTGAGGGGGAAGAGGGAATGGAGCCGAGAGAGAGAGAGAGAGAGAGAGAGAGAGAGAGAGAGAGAGAGAGAGAGAGACAGAGACAGAGAGAGAGACAGAGACAGAGACAGAGACAGACAGAGACAGAGACAGAGACACAGAAAGGCAGAGACACAAAGAGAAACAGAACTTGGGCCATGCATCAGCCCTCAGATAGAGAGTCAACAGCCCCCAGCCCTGGAGGTGGCTAATGAGGAAGAGGAGGAACAGTTGGGTCCAGTACCTGATACACGGATGCACAGAAGGCAGAGGAGAGGAGAGCAGTGGAAATCTGCGGGCTGATCCTTAGGACGGAAGACCCTAGCTCTGGGGATAAAAGGAAGGGGGTGGAGATGAATAGATGTGGCAGACAACTATTCATCTCCCTGCCAGACAGACTTGTTAGCCTGATAAACTTTTTGCCACGACTGCTGGAGTTCCTAATAAAGGAATCATTGACTTAACTACAGAGGATTTGTTGTGTTTGGGGAACTGGGTCAGAACACAGAAGAGTAGTTAGTTTAAATTGAATAAAAACTTTTGGGAGCGGTGCCCCAAGCATGGCATTTAAAGGATAAATATGGGTCCTGCCTGGTGAAAAAGTGTCCTCCTGTGGGGAAAGAAATCCTGCTTAGATTAAGAAATGTTGGTTTAAGCAAGACCTGCCAGCTGAACCAGAGATGCATCACAGATGTCATTCAAAAGGGAGAATGGAAATAGCTGGAACTTCTGCACATATCAGTGCTAAGAAATAAAAACCGCAAAGATTGAAATTGAATGTGATTTCTTTAATCAGTACTGAAGATTTCTGTGAAGCAACAGAATCAAATGCAAAAGCTTTATGCCAATTTGCAGTGTTGCGGGGTCTGTTTTAAACCCCCACCCCACCCCCAGTGCCTATTTAGCAATCCTCTTTATCCACATGAGAAACTTGCAGGTTTTACTTGCTTACAAACCTTGTCCCAATGTTATCCTATTTCATCAAGGCTCCTGGGGTTTCAGATAATCTCCAGACATTTCTAGCTTTGGGCAACAGGGCAACAAGCAGCAGTGGGTAATTCGGTATATAAATTGAAGTTGAATTCCATAAATATGACAAATGGCAGAGTTATACTGATTGCTTGTCCCCTTCCTGTTCATCAATCTGCATATGTTAATACAGTTTACCTTACACAAGATGATAAAATCTATTACTTCACTCTCCAATGATCATATTAATTCAATTCCTTACCTCCAAATGTTCCCCAAAGGATGATTCTATCACTTCAGACTAAACCAAATGATTCAATGGGGTTATTTAGTCACTCCTCCATGCACATACACCCCCATGTTTCTAATATATAGTATATGCTGTTTCTTTTGCACTTATGCTTCTGCTTATCAAGGGAACCAAATCTGGGAGGCACAGAGCATTGATTTCTCATTTAGGAATTTCAAGAAATGAAAACATGAATGTTCAGAGTATATTTTCAAGGAATATGTCAGGTACCACACTCACTTTCCCTGGTTTATGGTTCGCCAAACTTTTTTCTAATAATAAAAAGAAAGTGACAGTGATCCATGCTCAAAACAGAATGGCTGTTTCTGCAATGACTGTGTGAAAATAAGTCCAAGAATCTCTGTGGGAAGAGAGAGAGGGAGGGAGAGAGAGAGAGAGAATGAGAATGAGAGAAAACGAGAGAGAATGAGAGAGAGAATGAGAGAGAGAGAATGAGAGAGAGAGAGAGAGAGGGGGAGAGAGGGGGGGAACTAATAACATTCTGGTCATTCTGTTAACAAAACTATCCATCTCTATCCTTAGCATCTTGTGAATTCATCTCAGACTTCAAGGACCTAGATAAAAAATCAAGTTCATAAGAGATGCTTAAAGACAGGTAAGGTGGGAGCCATGCTCTGATGGGATGTTATTTCAAATTATAACCCTAGTCAGTCCCCAACAATGCAAATTGATATAAATCTTAAGCTCTCAACAAGAATCTGACCAACTGGCCATTAAGGGAAACGAGAAGGAGATAAGAGGTCTTCAATGTGGGTTGGACTTAGATCTCTACAGGCACACAGGGACTCGTGATTTATGATGTGTTTGACTTCACCCTTGGGTTTAATTGGTCATCTTCTACAGCAGCCTTAAAATTGGAATTAGTTTATCTGGTTGTGTTTCCAGTTACTCTATCTGGAAAGGCTATTAGTTGAGGTTTAAATCTTACTTAGACAAAAGACCACTATGTTGCCTTCTCTTTCTTTTTCACTTGTCACTCCAACAATTTTGTCTTTGGAAGTTGTTCCTTCTTATTAACAAGGAAAAGAGAATTATTCATTTACGCTGTTTCAGTGCAACTGGGCCTGTGTTTCTACAGCCTCCTTAACTTTTCTTCCCCTTCATCTCTCTCTCTCTCTCACACACACACACACATGCACACACACATGCACACACACACACACTGGAGGGGGGAGGAGAGGTGGAAAGCTATCTAAAAGCTATTTGAGAAAATCATGTGGCAGACATATGGATAGGTAATATTTGAGCTAGTATAGCCCAAACATCAAATACCAAAAGCATTCTATTTCCTGATTTTTTTTTTAATGTCAGGGGGATATGTGCAATCTTTTTTGGGTTGAGGCCACACTTGACCTTTAAGTGTCATGCCACAGGCTGCACTTCAAAATGTAGATGGGGCCAGGACCGTAAAAGCTAAATTTGATTTAATCCACTGTTCATTTAAATGCAATTAAAATTAAATTGAATGAGTTAAATACAGTGAATATGACTATTCCTCATTTTCTCCATTTTTCATATTAGAATTACTATTTGGCAGCCATTTTTGGATAGACTTTGAAGAGTATAATCAAGGCTTTTCTGAAGAGTGTATGCAACTCTGTGACCTACGTTGTGTACATCTGGAATAACAAAATAAGAATTAGGAAAATGACTTGAGAACATCATCAAGGATGTTTTTGTTTCAATGCAAACAACTACATTGAAATTGCTCTGGAAAACAATATGACCAACTTTCTTCTAAGAACAAAGTCACCACATTGCTTCACTTTGTATTGTTGTAGAAAGCATTTTGTGACACACTTCCACCATTTCCAAATTTGGTGAATTGTGTTGGAGAATATGCCTTTCTATCATCTCCAACATTCCCTCATCAAAAAGTTTTGAGTAAACTTTTGACTTTGGTAAATAGGTCCAATAAAAAACATGAAGGATTTTACAGCAATCTGAACACAGAAGTATATAGTGCCAGCTCTTTCTTTTAATGAAGAGAATCATGTGATCTCCACAGCATTAATCTCACACTCAAAGATCATCTAGGCAATCTAGCAAAATCCTAGTTAAGATTAATGCATTAGTTTCACTCCATACTATATGTCCCATCCTTCTGGTCTAGAAGTAGAATTGAAGAGAAACCAATCCTATGACAATATTTTTTGTTACTTTAATTTTGGGGGCTTTTTATTAGTTTATAATATGAAATTAAAAAAGCAAATAATAGGAAAAATAAGGGAGGCAAAAGGGAAGGGAAAATTGAAAGTCAAAGGAAGAAATATCAACTTGGTTTATTTGATCAAGGTTAAAATAAGACATTTTTGAAATCTTCTGGTAACTTTTTATGGACTTTTTGCTAACACCAGGATTGAAAATTTGATATTTTATGGATTTTCTGACACAGAAAAGGGATGGCATATGGGAGGAAAAAGGTCCCTGCTTAACTTTATAAGGTGTGATAGAAGGTAGTTCAGATTTCCAGGAGGGAAGGAGGACATTCCAGCCAAGCAAAAAATAACACAGTTTAGATGGGAGAAAGAGAGTAGAACAGTTCCTTCTCAGTTGTTAACAGATTATATGTTTAATGGGGTCAGTAGTTTGCTTTAGTTTGGCAAGACCTCTGTCTATGGGCAGGTCGTAGAATAAAACAAACTGCCTAGAATAGTGATGGTGAACTTTTTAGACACCAAGTTCCCACACTGCGCATATGCATGCCCAAAGTGAAAGGTGTGTGTGCACACAAATGCACACCTGCAGGGACATGCATGCAGAAATGTGCAGCAGAGACTCAAAGACCAGCTGGCCAGTGGGAGGTTGAGCGTCTCAACACCAGCAGCGTGAGCTTCTGTTTCATCATTTGCAGGGAAACAGAAGTTCACGTAAGAAATACCATGGGGATCTGACCTGGGGCAATGGCGTGTGTGCCAGCAGAGAGGGCACGCATGCCATAGTTTTGCCATCACGGGCCTAGAAGAACATCAGTGTGTCTTTCTTGGTATTTGGGAACCTGACGTAAGGAGTTAAGAGTTATTAATTCGATTTATACTTCTCATCATAAAGATTGGAAGTAGCTTTTTATAGTTTCTTCCTTTATTATATTCTTCTTCTTCCTTCTTTTTCTTTTGTCCTGTACTTTCTATTCTTTCTCTCCATACTATTTTGTTTAGTTTTTTACTACAGTAATTAAAATTCTTAATACAAATGTATGTATTTAATAAAAATAGCTCCAGCAAAGAGCAATTTTGTCTTTAATATCCAAAGCAGAACATTATTGCCAGGGGTGTGCAACATAGCTTATATTTAGCATGGAGGCTGTACGTGATGGAGTCAAATTATTACATTTCATGAAGAGATTGGTAGCACCATTACAGCCTCAGAGAAAATGGTTTCTGACGTCTGCTGTGAATACATCGGTATGTTTTCTTGGCCATTCTGCTGCTTAGAGGCAGGGAGGGGAGATCTGCTTTTGTGATTTTATTTTAAGAGAGATTCAAAAATTCATTAAAGTACATATTGGATGTACAGCTAAGTATTTTATTGAAACTGAAAACTTTCCTCCAGGAATCAAAACATACTGTTAATAGCATTAGTAATCTTCATCAAATTATCATTACAAGATCATCCATGTGGCAAGCAGAAATATTTAAAATATTTCCTCAGGGGGATTTTAACAAAAGAAGAAAGAGTATGAGAAGGTGAGAACAACAAGCTCAGGTAATATATTTATTATCTTCATAGACTGCTTTGTCTTTTCAACTGCCCGTCATGTTTAAATCAACAAAGAATTTAGCTGAACAGACTAGTGATATGAGCTGCTACGGCTAACATATTGTCAAGATAAAAGAACAAGATTAATATATGACTGCTAATGGGAGGTAAAATGAACACAAAAAGAATAGCCATTGTGTGAATAGTTGAGTAAGGGAATGTCTTTTTGATTCCTCAACCAACATATATGAAAACTCATATGCATACAGAAGAAGGATTCAAGGTGAAGAGGCATGCATCAAGTTATCTATCATCGCGTTTAATGTTCCTCCACACTTTTTAATTCATGGGAAATTGCCAGAATTTTAAATTGTGATGATTGACCACATGTCTATATATACTTTTTCAAGTTTATTCCTTGGCTACCAAGGGAATCTTTCTTCTTGTGGTGAAAACTGTTTTTTAGACTTGTAAATATGTTATGGGGTGAAATTGTAAAAATGTCAGTTGTCTTTTAAAAGATGCTTATGGAAGGCGATCAAACCGGTCAGTCCTAGAGAAGATCAACCCTGACTGCTTTTTAGAAGGCCAGATCCTGAAGATGAAACTCAAATACTTTGGCCACCTAATGAGAAGGAAGGACTCACTGGAGAAGAGCTTAATGCTGTGAAAGATTGAGGGCAAAAGAAGAAAGTGGTGACAGAGAATGAGGTGGCTGGATGGAGTCACCAAAGCAGTAGGTGTATGGACTCCAAAGGATGGTAGAGGACAGGAAGGCCTGGAGGAACGTTGCCCATGGGGTTGCGATGGGTCAGACATGACTTTGTTGTTAGCAACTAACAACAAAAATGGCTCATTATAGCAACTGAGAGAATAGTATAGGTAGTCCTCGACTTACAACAGTTCATTTAGTGAAAGTTTGCAGTCACTGAAAAAAGTGCTGTATCACTGTTTCTAACTCTGTAAACTACTTAGAGAGAGCTGTAAAGCACTGTGAAGTGATATGTAAGTCTAAGTGCTGTTGCTATTGCTATTCCTACACTTACAACCATTGTAGCAACTCCATGGTCATGTGATCAAAATTCAGATGCTTGGCAACTGACTTTGGCAACCATTTGTGATGGTTGCAGTACCCCCAGGGTCCTGTGACCATCTTTTGGATCTTCTGACAAGCAAATTCAATGCGGAAGTCAGATTCACTTAACAACTGCAGCAATTCACTTAACAACTGTGGTAAGAAAGGTTGTAAAATGGGGCAAAATTCACTTAACTGTCTTGCTTAATATTAGAAATTTTGGGCTCAATTGTGGTTTTGTAAGTCAAAGATTACTTGTATTCCCAGATAGTTGTTGATTTTGGTAATGAGAGGATTTCCAAGCCCAGGAGGAAGGTGGTGGTAAGAATTCTATTACAGTAAACTACTTTTTCCTTTATAGTACTATAATACTCTTGCAACTAGGTTTGGAATGGAAGGTTCAGTGAAAGATTCCTTGAACATCTACTCTGTCTTTTAGCCAAACCTGGGTTGAGTTTTGGAGCAAACTGTTTCCCATCAAGACAAATAAGGGTCAAATTAACCAGAGGCAGAAGACCTAATTAAAAAGGAGCTGAGGCCATATTCCACATATGAAAACCAAGTAGCAGGTAAAATGAGAAAAGTTGCCAGAGGTTTGCTGTTTCTACTCCTAAAAACAAGTTGCATTGACTGAGGAGCATAAATAAAGGCTGGAATTATATGGAACCAGCAAGAGTTCTGCCGGTCCTTTAGAAAATACTGTCACATTGTACAGCAGGAGTTCCACCTCTGTCTGCTTTATTTATTTCCATATTCATTCATTTGTTGCAATTAATATGAGTACCCATCTTGCAAATGCGATTCTAGGTGGTTAACAACAAGTAAAGACATTGAAAAGAATATGAGCAAAGGGTTAAAACTTGCAATGGTCACTAAAGATAAACTCTGAGAGAACTATTAACAAAGACTTCTCAACAGGTCATCTAGCCTCCTAATGACTAGGCCTTGGACCATGAGTGGCACTGCAATGCTGCACTGTAGCAGAAATTGACTTCGTAAAACCCTCAGTCTGAAAACTGCCCTGTTGTATGTAAAAGAAAATTCTTGTTCTCCATGCTGTCCTTCAAACAATCTTGAGACACAAATTAACTGCCTAAACTATGATCACTTGGTGAGGTTTATTATTGAGTCCAGATTCAAAATGCTCAGATTTAGACCCAACATAATTCCACTAACCACACCAGCCTCCAGTGCAAGGTGTTTTCTACAATGAATGTTGTTCCACTATCCAAGATATCTAATTCCACTCTTTCTCTAAATGTCTTCTGCAGCATCGTTCTCCTAATATGTGTTATATTAGCCTGATCAATTAAAAGCTTTCCCCCCTCCACCATCCTTGACAACTTCAATGAATGTGTTTAGTTTTGTTTAGCTGTGGTTCATTGATCACTTTTATCGTTTTAGCATTAGGAATGCAAAGCTTTTTTATTATTATTATTTGAGATTGATTTTAATGAATTTTGTAATTAAAAGATTTTTGTTTTGTTTTTTTAATCATGGGTCTTCCTTCATGCTTGATGGCAAAAAAACCACCATGTGAATGTAATGTTTATTTATCAAAGTGGCAAATTGCTGGTAATATATGCAGGGTGTTACTATGCACAATGAGGTTCGTGGCACAGTAACAAATTTTAATTAAGCAGCGATAAGTTGGGGACTGAATGTGTTGCAATATAGGCTGTATGAGACCAATATTTCATTATACTCCTGACAATTGTTGATGTCACTTAGAACTGGTTGAAAATTAAAATTGTAAGCATGTGCATGGTGGGACTAGTGTCTAATTAAAGACAGAAATAAGGTGATTTTTGACCATGATATGAAAGTAAGAGAATACCTATAACCAGGTGGTGCATTTAATGTATAAGCAAAATGGGAAGCTATCATTCTTTGATCCAGCATCAAAGCTAGAAGGCAGTGAGTGTAGCTTTCCTCAGTGTCTCCCACTTAACAGCATTCAAACCAATTTCCACATTTTCAGGTATTCCTGCCAAGATCTAACATTTTAACCCAGTCCAGAGGCTCTTTTTAAACATTCATTGGAACACTCCGCCCCATCCTTTATATACAAATATATTTTACTGCATCTTAATCCTTTTTATCCATTGTTTTTTTTTTCTCTGCTGAAATCAATTGCAGAGTAATTGACCTGAAATACTAAAATGACTCTTGCTATTATATTTTAACTAATCAATTTTGCTGCTTTAAAAATATTGATTGTATTAAATTATATTTGAGATAGGAGCCCCTCCGTTCATGAACCTGGGGCAATTGTGCCCCCACCCTGGCAATTTCCTCTTTGAAAAAGCCCAGCATATGCATTAAAAGACAGAGAGACATATACATGCTTAGAATTCATGGCAATCACTGGATTTTATCTAAAAAATCTTCTACACAAATGTTCTTTATTAAGTTGCTGGGAAATAAAATCCAGGTCAAAACCTTATATGTTCTTGATCATTTCCAGGACTTTGCCAAAACACATAAACTAGAGGTTCCCAGTATAGATATAGGTGTAATATAGGTATAAGTATAGGTATATTTAACAGCATGAGTTACACATTAGAAATCCCTCAACATTACTTTTAGCTTACCTTTCAAATGGTATGATTCGTTCATCCATCTAAAAGAATGATCAACAGAGCTACTTTTTAAGGATAAGAATTGAGATTGGGAACATATTGAGTTTAGTGCTTCTCAAGTTGTCACTTTTTTTAAAAAAAAACTTAAATGTGTTTCTCATTTCAAGTTTGCATTTTTAAGCAAAGCCTGTATAAAAATTTGCATTCATTTTTTATGTGCATTTTACTTAATATATATTTTCCATATTATTTCCTTAATATGCATATTTTAAGGATATTATGTCTCAGATTTGGTGGTTTTTTTTAAATTGAACACGATTGTATACACATTTTTGTCTAGCAATTTCCATAAAACAGGCATTTTTGCATGTGTTTAACTGTGAACCGCGTTGTAACATTCTAAACAGTAGAATGGCATACTAATGCATTGCATTGGTATTCTTTGGGGAAATAAAAACAGGCAACAATGTTATGAAAATGTTTGCTTTTCTTTTTTTTTAGTGCTTGTTTTCACATGGTCACAGGGTCCACTTATTTTTACACTGTTCTTAATTACATACAGCATGATACAGTAAGGGAATTCATTTTCCTTTCTTTGCAGAGCTGACACTGATTAGAGATCAGAAGGAGAGACTGGGCCAAGGTCAACCTTGGCTTCCATGCCTATGGGAGGATCAGAATCTGGATCTCTCTGCTTTCATTCCAGAACCATAACTACTTCACTGTGCTCAGTCTCAAAACACTGCATAAACGAAGCATTGCTTTTTTTTCCCAAAGAAAAACAAAAGAACAAAGAAGCAAAACAGCAAAACCGCAAAAACTCATAAAAAACCCTTGGAGAAAGGCCTCTAGAACTGATTTCAGAGATCCAATAAGTGCACATGAGAAAAAAAAAATCTTTTTCTTAAAGCTTTCAAAAATTAAAGCCAGCACATCAGAGGTGGTATTCAACCAGTTCCGAGAGGTTTTGGAGAACTGGTAGCAGAAATTTTGAGTATTTTGGAGAACGATAAATAGGCAGCCCCACCCCCGCTGCTTCCTAGCCTCCCAGCTGATCCTCTTTTGTTGCCCTGAACAGGAGAATGGAGCAGGAAAGCAGGTTAGTGGGGTGGGAAGGGAATGGGAATTTTGCAGTAACCTTCCCCCAGGAGTGAGGAGGGGATGGGGATTCTGAAGTACCCTTCCTCTGCAATGTCCACAAAGCCATGCCCACAAAGCCACGCCATGCCCACAAAGCCACACCCACAGAACCAGTAGTAAAATATTTTGAATCCCACCACTGTAGCACATGATCCGGAACCATTCATTAAACAATAGAGTGCTTATGAAATCCATCTAAATCCATGTGCCTGGTATACTGTATACATTTATAGAATATTAGGGGGTTGGTTTCCACTTGTGTTCAATTGTGTCTGATTCTCAGAGACTGTCAGTTCCTGCTATTTTCTTGTCAAGAGTTTTCTGAAATGGTTTGCCATTGCCTCCCAATCCTAGGGTTGAGAGAAAGTGAGAGGTTCAAGGTTATCCAATTGACTTCATGCCAAAGGTGGGACTAGAACTCACAGTCTCCTGGTTTGTAACCTGATGTTTTAACCACTACACCAAAGTGGCTCTCTGGTTAGAGTTGCTGATTAGATATGTTGTGATCTTGCATTGTTTCTGAATTACCTTGGCCTGCCCTCCTGTCTGACACTAGTGATTTGTGCTTGAAAAGAATTGTTTATCAACTTTAGGTCTGCTAGCAATGTGGTCTTCATCCCAATTCATAAAATAATGCAATCCTTCATGAGAGTGTCAACTTTGAGATAGAACAAAGATGTTTCCTTTAATTAATTGAAGTCAGCAGGATGTGGATTTAAGGGAAAAACACCAGCTGTTATTTAACAGCTTCTAGGTATGTTTCCATTGCACTGCAGGTATATTTCCACAGTCTGCTATATTTATGTAGTAAATATAGTAGATGTGAGCTGCTTCCTCCCAAATTTCAGTTAAAATTGATTGTTCAGAGTTTGAGATTGTTCAGGTATCACCTTTCAATTTAATGCATTCACAACTGGATTTTCCATTTGGTAAAAATATTTTAAATAAACAAACAAGAAAAATATTTTAAGGGGTTCTCTGTGGTGTCAAGACAAATAGACTTTTTCAAAGCCTCTATATTGGATTGAAATTACTATAAATAACTATAATATTTAATATTTCCCTTCTGCTCATTAAAATTATAGCATACTTGGGGTTTATGAATAGTTGTGGGGACTGCAGATGATGTACTTTTACTCTCACATATGATTTATCTCTATATCGTCCTTATCATTTGTATGCTATTGTACAAATTGCTCTTTTCTTTCTGTAATAAGATGATCATTCCTCCCTTCTATTCTGTGAAGTATATTTTACAACTTTAATTTGCTACATATCTCTTTCTCTATCTATAGGTAGGTAGGTAGGTAGGTAGGTAGGTAAGTAGGTAGGTAGATACTGTAGATAGACAGAGAGACAGATATAGAGATATATATTCTTTTTCTGCAATAAAGCAACTTATCTATTTGTAGCAAGTTTTTGAAGCTTCTTGTATCAAGTGGTGTACTAAACGTAGGGTTGAGTTTCTGGAAAATAAAGGTTTATTGCTTGGGTTTGTATGAAGTCTGACACTTGTGTGAAGCAGACTGATCAGGAAGAGAATGAGTCATCTGATATGTTTCATAGCTGAAGGTGGAGTTAAACCTGGATTTTACAAGTCTAACTTATTTTCCTGGCTGTGGCTCTGTGATATTCTACTGCTTCCATCACAGCCTTAGGGATGGAAGAAACTTTGATTTCATGTGAACTGATCTAATTTGCATTTCACGATCATACATGAGAAATGTTTTCCCAGAATTTGTGATGTGGTTTACAGCTTTCAAAAGTATGCATATATGAGGGGTTGGGGAGGAAAAAATAAAATAAACAATTAGTCAAACTATTTGTCAGACTGCCTACATCAATATCTACAAATAGGAGAAAGTGCAATTAAATATAAGGGTATTGAAATTAGTAGCTGATGAAAGGAGAAGGTGGTGGCATGGAAGAAAGAACAAAGGCTACCAGAATGTCCTTTTCTGTAATTTAAAAAAAATCTTTTGTGGTAGTTTCTATTTTTACTTTTGAAATCACTTAAATGTGTGTCTGTGCGTGTGTGTGTGTATGTATGTATGTATGCATGTATGTATGTGTATATATGTATATGTACACACACACACACACACACACACACACATATATATATATCTATATATATCTATATATATAGGTCTCTAGTTGTTCGGGTTTTCTCCCGCGTAGAATTGGAGATGTCTTGGCGACGTTTCGACGAAGTCACATTCGTCTTCTTCAGGCTGCTGCTGACTACTTCAGGTTTGGTGTTTCCACACTACTCCTGGAAACACCAAACCTGAAGTAGTCAGCAGCAGCCTGAAGATGACGAATGTGACTTCGTCGAAACGTCGCCAAGACATCTCCAATTCTACGCGGGAGAAAACCCGAACAACTAGAGACCTACATACTAACACCCGCGAAAACCTCAGAAAACATATATATATATATATATATATATATATATATATATATATATATATATATATATATATATATATATATATATATATATATATCCTTTACCTTTTGGTTTTTTGCTTGCATGTTTTACTTAATCAGTAAGAAGATTTTTTTAAAAACTCCCCAAATATTTAATATTTTACATTATATGTTTTTTCAAAAAGATAATTTGTCAGAGACACAGTAAAAGTAATTTTTATTTAAATATTGTGTTACATTTGGTAAAAAAAAACAAGTTGCATGCATTAACTCAGCTTTGAGACAATATTTTCAGATGTTTATATTCTTTTGAAGTTTAGCTCTATTGCATAGAAGTTTATTTTTGAACAAAAAAATGGACTAATAGCCAAAATATTTACTGTTCAGCATTGAAAAGCTTCAGCTATTCAGTGGTTTGCAGCAATTATTGATCTAGATCACCTGTAGGTGATTGCAAAGTATCATTGCTTCAATTTACTAGTATCATTCAAATATGCATCTTGTAAAAAGCCTACAAGATACCTTTTTTAAAAAACTTTTTTCTTCTCTTATAATTCAAATGGATGGATGGATGGATGGATGGATGGATGGATGGATGGATGGAGACAGAGAGGAAGAAAGGAGAAGGGGAGGAGACAAGGGGAGAGGAAAGGAGAGGAGAGGAAGGGAGGGAGAAGGAAGGAAGGAAAGAAAAAGAGAGAGAGAGAGAGAAAGAAAGAAAGAAAGAAAGAAAGAAAGAAAGAAAGAAACTGTACAGGATAAATAGTACACATAAATATGGCAAAATATTTATGGAAATATAGATACTTTAGGTGGGGCGGGGGGAATGGACATAGAAATGTCCACAATTAAACAGTAATGTGGAAAAACCAAGCTGAATTTTAAAGATATGACTCATTTAAGAATTACAGCAGGGGTCAGCAGACTACTTTGATTTTTTATTAGAACCTGAAGACTTAGCAACCAGATATTACTAAAAACCTTTACACTCTGTATAGCTACAGTCTAACAGAGATAGGTTCCCACAGTCTACTTGGCATGTTCACTTCATAATTATTTAGAAGGTTGAGAAGAAGTCTTACAATTCTGCACTGTTTCGATAAAAATTGAATAACTTGAACCCATGTGTCACTTGTGTAACGAATTAGCCAGAGTGTAACACAGCTCCCCCCCCAAAAGCAACCTTGGGAAATTTATCCTCCATATTTTAGTACACTTATTTAGCAAGATGATCAGGGGTACACCGTCATGCATCCAAATAGTACATTTTACTCTCTAAGATTAATTAGAACAAAATACCAACCATGGGAAGGAAGAGGGGGATGCTATAACAGGTTGAGTTTATACAGCATATTTAACCATGGCTTAAAAACACTTGTACACATATTTCATCCTATGCCTAAGCAAATGAATTGTACTGTAGCTTATCATAATAGCTTGTTCATACAATGAGCTAAGACAATAATTTAATAAAATGTTCTTATGATAGACCAAGGAACAATCTAGTGTCGTGATGAACCTATGGCATGCCACAGGTGGCATGGGGAACCATATCTGCCAACATGCGAGCTGTCAGCTCCAGCACACAGGCGTGTACTGGCCAGCTGATTTTCAGCCTTCCCGGGGGCTGGAGAAGGCCATTTTTGCCCTCCCCAGCCTTCAGGAAAGCCTCTAGGGCCTGGGGAGGGTGAAAAATGGGCCCAATGGGCCTACCAGAAGTTCAGAAAAAAATCCATTTCCAGCTTCCAGGGGCTTCTGGGGGGGGCAGGGGAGACTGTTTTCACCCTCCTCAGGCTTCAGGAAAGCCCTCAGAGCCTGGGAAGGTGAAAAACAGACCCAATGGGCTTACCAGAACTTCCAGTAGGCCTGTTAGCCCAGGTTCTGGAGGTTTTCCTGGAGCCTAGGGAGGGCAAAAACAGGCTCCCCTCAGAGGGAATACCAAACTCAGCTTGGAGGTGAGCAGTGAGCTTGGGGGGGAAGCATGGGCTTGTGTGTGCATGTGGGAGGGGGGCACTTTGCATTATGGGTCATCACTGATCTAGTGCATATCATGGAATCTTGTGAAAATGTGATAATGTTACTTGTAACCAGGAATTATGCATATCTGAGAAGGGTTTTGATTTAATGATTTAAACGCCCTCTCAGCAAACCGGTAGTAATCCAGTTAGGAACCACCACTGAAATGCACTATTGTCCACACTTGCTATGATCTGTGTGCCTTCCCTTTCCCTTTCCAGGTCAGCTTTGTGAGTTTAAAGTATATGTTCCTTGCTATGAACATTTAAGTGAAAATTGGGATTCTGTTGGTGGTCGTGCTGCCTAGTCAATTCCTAGGCAATTCATTGGAAGCTCCAAGTCCTTTGGTCTTGAGGTAATTCAACAGTCATACCAAGACTACCTTAAATAAGAATGATTCAGAAGCACATGACATCTATGGATTTTGTTTCAGAACCGACCCATGAGACAGGGCATAACCCTTAGTGTGAATGGGACTGTATATTATACAGGAATTTTTGCCATGGATAGATTCTTATCAGGTTGGGCTATTGCAGTATGTTGTATCCAGTGTCTTTTAAAGGCTATGCTAAGAGTGCAAATGTCTTCTTTGATTTCTGGACATTCAACTCACAAGTCAACTATAAGAACATTTTGTTCCTGTGGTTTCTTCATGAAAATCAGCCATCCAGAATGCAGGTGGGCAATGTTAGGGTCTCTCCTTTTCCAGGGAGTAATTGTTGCACCATCATTGCTACTTCCTTAGAGACATCCTAGTCTATGAGGAATCTCATCCAGAAACTTCCCAAAAAATTTCCTAGGACCTGATTCTCTATCAACAACCCATTGGATATATGGTATACCCAAATATTCTAGGCACCTATTTTCTGGCTCATAATTGTCTCTTCTTCCATAACAGAGCTTGTGGTGTATTAAATAATTATGAAAAAATTGGTATATGACGAATTTTTGAGTTGAGTTGAGGTAAACAACTCAAGAGATTATAATGCTAGCGTCAAATGCAATCAGAGGTGAAATGTTGTTATTAACCAATGATATGGACATAGAATAGAAAAGGAGTGACAGGTTTTCTCCTATATTTCATCTATGGAGAACTGATTGATGAAGATCTTCAAAGCTGTCAGGCCATTGGTAAGCCTGCCTGCATGATAACAGATCTATTGTGAACATTCTGCATTCTTCTTCACTGCCAGTTGTTTAGCTGTGGTTGGACTTAATGTCTCCTTCTAGACCTTACCTAGAGTGTTCATTTGTCTACTTGCTTATTTATTTTTTGTGAAATGTACAATAAGACTCTAAGCGTTGCACATATTGTAAAGCCACAGCAGGAAACCAATGCAAACAATAAAATTCCTGCAAGTGGAGTGTATTTGCATTACATTGCATTACTGTATATTGTTAACAAATATATGTCTTGATGTAGCAGGTATGTTTCTGGGATACATTCAAACCATTCTTTGTCTTCAGGACATCTAAAGAATCCAGCACTTTCATCAAAATGACAAAACGACATTGCCTTTTGCAATGCGAACTCTTATTTTCATGCGCAATACCACAACAAACGAAAGGGATGGACACGCATCAAATCAGTGCAAAACTGCTTTATCAATACTCCCCCCCCCAACTGCTACCCTCTCTGATGCTTCTGATGTTCATTACATGCTTCTTGGTTATAAAGGTTTCCATTCGTACTATTATGCCAATGATTTTTAAAACTGGAATTCTAAAATTGCCACCTTAAGAATCTGTCTTTTCGATACTATTGTCTGGTAACCAACAGTCATATCCATGTGTTTATGTATCTGTGTATTTTAATATATGGAGAAAAAGAGAAAAAGGGAGGGATAGTGGAGAAATTGATCCTGATCATTGCGCCATTGCTGGCCTCTGTCTTTTGTCCATTGTACACATAATTCTTAGGAATAGTCACTTCTGTTAATGTTAGTTTTTTTCCCCTCAGGGTGGATTGAAACGGATTTTGACTTATCCAATCATGTTTATTTAGGACCTTTCTTTCATGCATATGTGTTATTTTTTTTCACTCTCCAACATGTGAACGTTCTTGGAATGTTGCCAGAAATTCACCATGAATAATTCAGTATTGATCAAAGGGAAATACAAGCTTCAGTCAAGCAAAACTCAGATTTTCCTTTATTATGAAATCATTTGGAAAGTTACATCTGAGTATTCTTTCATTCCAACCACATATATGATTTCTCCATAATTGAGAATATGTGTATGTGAGAGACAGACTGTGATTTTGAGGGTGTGCTGCAAAGGGGGAGGAAGGGGAGGGGGGGAAATTTAAAGGCTGTTATTTTGCATTTTGGTTTGTCCTAATTAAGGATTGTGGGATTTTTCTTAAGAAAATCAACTGCTTTTAACATTGCTCTAATTAAATTTTCAGATGATTTTTTTTTTTTTTGCTTCTGCAAGAGAATTCAATTAGGTTTTAATCTCTGTAATCAAAAATGCACTGGTGCTTTGAGTATTTGATTTTTAATTTAAAAATTTGACAAGGCATTCCAATTAAAATGTTCAACAGTTGCATTGTAGCATAAAAGTCTATTACATTTGGTAATCAGGAGAAACTGGAGACGATTAAAAAAAAACAAGTAGCATTCAAAGCAACCTTCAGGTAATTGCAATACTTAGCCCATCTTAAATCTTTTCTTTGGCAGTAGAGCCCCTATCTCTATTTTCAACGTTTGAATGGAGATTATGGTTATCTATCTTGTTATAAAATGCAATTTTCTGATTCAGTAAAAGGACCATGAAGCACATATGGGATTCTCAGTTTATATTAATGGATGGGGGCTTGAAAAGCTATTGGTTAGCACATTGAGAGGTGCCCTTTCCATGAAAGTTAATGGGAAAATAAAATGTTTCTATACAATAACATGCAACTGTTTTGCATATTCCATGTTGAGCGGCTGTACACAAGTAGTGTTGCTGTTAGTGTTGGATAAACATTCCCCAATGGAACTTAAAGCTGTTGTATAAAATACTGGAATTTAAAATTTTAGATGTTTCAAACTTCCAAGAAAGTTGTTCATATGTTGTTGTTGAAAAGGTTTTAAAAAAATATCACAGTATGGAAAGCTGTGTGCTGGTTTGTTCGTACAATATTTCTCTCAACAATGATGACTTTACATTATATTTAAAATATTATTATAAAGATTATATTATATATTTTATTTTTATAAACTATATATTTTATTTATATGTTTTACATTTAAAAATATTACTTTAAATGTAAGCAAAATTTTAAAATATATATATGGCATGCTTCAAACAAACGCTAGCTTTTCATTTCCAATGGATTACACATAGACTTTGTGGCATTCTTAAGAAAATAGAAATGATAATGGCTATAGTGTAATGTTTTGTTTAGACAAATGTCCATGTGTCTGGGAGGGAAACAGCTTACATTGGCAAAAGTTTGTGTGCAAACTACATGCTTTCAAAAGAGTGAAAAGGGCAAACTCTTGAATATAATATCATATATTCATATCATAAAACAGCACAATTTTTAAGCTGAATGATTCAGCAAAGGGAGTTACAATAACAATGCAGTGTTATTCCCTCCTTTCCAGTTATCAATAAAATGGGCAAGAGAAGGTGGCAAAGCTGGACTTAGCTTATCTTAACAACAAAGAGAATACTCCCAAGGGATGTTTAGCATTGCATCTTTCATCAAATAACAATAGCAATAGAATTTAGACTTAATGTATTTTTCAGAGTATAAAATGCTCTCAAGTATAAGATGCACCTAGCTTTTGGCTAATAAAACAAGGGGGGGAAATCTGCCTCTGCCTCCCATCAATTTGCATCCTTGCAACAAACAGCAAACAGTACAAGCAACATACACTGTTTGTGGTGTTACATTTCAGACTATACTTGTACAGATGCTGTTAAAATTGATGTGGCTTCCTGAAAGTATATGTTATTCTCTGCTATTTAAAAGAAGATACAATAGCACTGGGGCTCTTCAGATCAAACATTTATTTTAAAAAAGCTTCTTCATTTTGTTGTCTAGAACAATAATAAAGCAGTCTTTAAAAAAATAAGTCTAATACTTTGAACATTCTATAGGCATTTATAGTTATTGACTTACCTCCTTGCAGCAAACAGCCTAATTAGCACAAAAAAAAAACCTGCCTCTGCCTCCCAGCAATTTGCCTGGTGTAGCAAACAGCAAGTTTCACTTTCAATTTCAGCATGGGCCACCGGTTATCGGCTGTTTCAGGCTGCAGGGATTGCCATAGCCACTGCAAGCCCCATTTTCCCATTTGCTGCAAAGAGGTAAATTGTTGGGAGGCAGAGGCCAAAGGGTGGGAGCCAGTGGGTGGGTGGGTGGAGCTACATTCAGTGTATAAGAAGCACCCAAATTTTCATCCTCTTTTAAGGGGGAAAAGATGCTGTCAGGTTCCAAAGGGCTAATGAAAACAGCCAAACACAGAAACGGCTCTTGTCCTTATTTGCACAAGAGCCAGTACTGAAACATCCAGAACCCACTAATAAAAGGGAGGATTTAGTGCAGGCTATCATCCTGACCTCAGAGCCTAAGGTGTTAGCCACTCAACAGGCCCCGCCAGCATCAAACCTGTATGCCCAGGGGGAGGACCTCTCCAGAGCAATCAAAGCAGCACTCCCAATGGACCAGTGTTTTCAAGAAAATCAAAATTATTAACACACAAGAGGGCTTGCCTGGAAGGATTGAAGTTATATGTACCAAGTGTGGTATGGGTGACCGTGCTGCGGTGCTGCTACAACATTCGCTCAGCTGGGCATTTTGGGTTCCTCAAGACTCTGCATTTAGTAAATCGCCAGTTCTGGTGGCCCCACATGAAGAGGGACATAGAGGAATATGTAAGGAGTTGTGTTGTTTGCACTACCATGAAGGTCCGCCTAGCCGGCCTTCTGGGCTTTTACAGCAGGTGGCGGATCCAATTCGACCATGGGAACAGATATCCATGGACTTCATCGTGGATTTACCAGACAGCCAAGGGAACGAGGTCATTTGGACGATAATAGACCTGTTCTCTAAGTAGGCTCGTTTTGTAGCATGTACCGGCCTTCATCTGCTAGGAAGCTGGCCAAACTGTTTATTACCCATATCTATAGACTCCATGGCATCCCCACACGATGATGGAGCGCTACTTAAGATGTTATGTCCCAGTACCAACAGACCGATTGGGCTGAACTCCTTCCCTTTGCAGAGATTGCATATAACAATGCAGTGCACAAAAATACGGGGTTACCCCATTTCATGTAGCTACAGGGCAGGAGTTCGTCCCCAATTCCGGAGTGTCCTCAGGTGCACCCAGATGACATGACCCTCGCAGGAGTGGATAGCCTGGATGCAAAAAGTTTGGAAGTGGTGAGGGATGTGTTATGTCACTCTTTTGCCATATATAAAAGAGTGCAATAAAAGGCAGAAGCGCAAGGACCTTTCCACGTAGGCCAGATATTATACCTCTCCACTAAATATCTCAGGCTGCCATTGCCATGTAAGAAACTTGGGCCCAAATTCATTTGGCCTTTCCTAATCGTGTGAGTTATTAACCCAGTCACAGTGCAGCTAAGACTGCCCCCTCTACTGGGGAAAACACATCCAGTCTTCCACTGTAACCTGCTCTGATCAGTTCAGGCATCTGATATCAGAGGAGACCCCGCTACAGCCACCAGCCCTGGTTACTGTAGATGGGGAACAGCACTATGTAGTATAAGATATACTAGATACCAGGTGGCACAGGGGACAGTTACAATATCTTGTTTTAAGGAAAGGTTATCACCTGTTGGAGGCATCATGGGTTCATAACAAGGACTATAGGGCACCCCACCTGATAGTGAGATTCCACCGCAGACATCCCACAAAACTGGGGGGAAGGGGTCCTTCGATTCCTAACTGACTGTAATTTTTAGCTCCCCAAATGCTGTCTCCATGGCAGGGGGATGCATGTCAGCTCCGGCCAGCCCAGAGGCCTGGAGCTGCCATTCAGGGGAGAAAACCAGGCCAGTTGCCAAGACTCGCCAGGCTTCCCTCCTACACAAGCAGCTGAGTAATCTACAAAGCTATTGATAACTGACAATCCATGATTAATTTCCGGGTGGTTTTCATTCTGAGTTACGAGGGGATGGGTGTGCGCACACGCAGAGTGCAGGTTATCCATTAATCATGAATTGTTGTCAGTCAGTTATCAATAGCTTTATACAGAGAGAGTAGAGAGAGAGAGAGAGGAGAGAGAGAGAGAGAGAGAGAGAGAGGAGAGAGAGATGAACTTCTGAAATATCATCAGGCTTCTAAGGACATTGTTTGAGAACAACTTTAAGTGACCAGTACTTAATGATTAGAATTTCTTTAATGCATTCTGTAATGTATGGCTTGAAACTGCAGCTCAAACCAGAGGCCAGACATAATTCAGGTTGCCAGGAGCTATATTAGAAAGTGCTGACCTTTTCTGTTTACTTACTCATAGAGTGAGGCATCGTTTTCTGAGCCCATAAAACTATGTCAGACAATATCTTCCACCAGGAGATTGCAGACACTGCTTAGCAATCTGATACCTTATCATGCTCTGTTTATTATCCAATTTTTTCTGTCTGCTCCAGGCTGCTTGCTAGCCAGGTGATTACCTCCTCCTGCACTGAAGATATGTAGCCAGATTTGCTTCCAACAGCTTAAGAATCCTGACCTCTGCCTTCCTTACCTGCAGCTGTTCTTTGCTCATCAAGATCTGTGTTTCAGGCCATTTTGTTCTTTGATTAGAGTCACTGTACTGTTGTTGCCTCTAGTAAGCTTGAGTTAGTTTATACCAGCCAGAGCTCCTATTAATTATCTTCTATTCTGTACCAACCCTTTAGCAATCTAGAAGCCTGTGCAGTCATAGGTCCAAATTGCTTACCATGGTAGAACAGTTTTCTCCAGTCCATTTTTTTTCTGAATTGAATTGCCCACCTCAAATTTAATTTCACCATGAATACAGGCAAGAGATAGACCCAGCAAGGTTAAGTAAATAAAATAAAATAAGAAATGCTCAATGATAAATATTATGTAAAACTATGTTGTTTAGCTCTGGTTGTTCCTATAGGTTAACACTAATTTCTATCCTTGAGCATCTCTCCACCCTCAAAATTTCCTTGCCTGTTGGAGAATTAAATATTGATTGGCAAAATTTAGCTTTTAGATCTCTTGTTTCTTGCTGCCACATTGTTCATTCCCTGAGTACTGATGGATTCTGGAGTAGACCGAGTTTCACAATCTGGATACGATTGATTAAATAATTAATTTGGGGAGATCCCAGTAGAGATTAATGGCATTTGTTGTTCAATTTACTGATTTATAAATAGAGAAGACAAGTGCAAACACATGAACTATTGGTTCTAACTATTGGTCTATCAAGTTTGGAGACAGAAATCCTACTTCGTATTTCTATATAGCCTACACAGAGAAGTGATATTTGGACTAACAATGTTATCCTAACTGTTATACATACATATGCCATACTAACATATCCCCCCCTCCCTCCAAAAAGATGAACTATAAAATTACAACTAGACCTTAACATATAACCACAATTGGGACCACATCATCTGTTGCTAAGTGATGTGATCATTAAGTCCTGCCCAATTTTGCAAACTTTTTTTGCCATGGTTGTGAAGTGAATCACATGGATGTTCACTCAGTCACACAATTATTCAGTGACTCATGTGGTCATTAAGTGAATCCAGTTTCCCCCATTGATTTTGCTTAGTTGGGAAAGTCAAGGGCAATCAGATTACCCCAGGATGCTGCAACTGTTGTAAATAAATTGGTTGCCATGTGACTCTAAAATGGTGTGATGGTTGTAAGTAAGAGCTGGTTGCAAGTCACTTTTTTCAGTGGAGAATAGAGTGGAGTGGAGTGGAGTGGAGCGGAGCGGAGCGGAGCGGAGCGGAGCGGAGCGGAGCGGAGCGGAGCAGAGCAGAGCAGAGCAGAATAGAATAGAATAGAATAGAGTTGTAAGGGAGCTTGGTGACCTTCTAGTCTAACCCCATGCACAGGCAGGAAATCTCATACCATTTCAGACAAATGGTTATCAAATTTCTTCTTTAAAATGTCCAGTTTTGGAGCATTTACAACTGCTGGAGGCAAGTGTTCCACTGATTAATTGTTTTAACTGTCGGGAGATTTTTTCTTAATTCTAGGTTGTATATATGCAATTCAAAGGATGGGTAGAACTGTCTCCTACCTCTCAGTCTTCCACTGAACTGCTTTTTGTGATCCACGATTTGAACAAGCAGTCCTCTTTAGATAATTTTGGGATTAATGACTTCCTGTTCCAATATATGAAGTTACTAATGATCACAATATCACAGGATAGAGAAAGTAAAGTTATTCCAATTTTGTTTTTTGCTTAAAAGAAGGGGCATTAGATTTTTTTGCCCAAATTATTTAAAACATCATGAGGACATAAACTTAAATTATGTCCGGGGGAGGGCCTTCTCTGTAGCTGCTCCAGCCCTATGGAACGATCTTCCCGTGGAGGATCCAGACCCTTACTACTCTTCCGGCCTTCCGCAAAGCGACCAAGACCTGGCTGTTCCAGCAGGCCTGGAGCTGTTGATCTTTCCAGCCCCATCCTAAGCTATGAATGTTGTGGAATTTTAATGTTGTTTTTTAGTTTTTGTATGTTCCCCCTTCCTTTTTATCTGTACGCCGCCCCTGAGTCTCTCGAGACTGGGCGGCATACAAACCCTATAATAAATAATAAATAAATAAATAAATAAATAAATAAATAAATAAATAAATAAATAAATAAATAAATAAATAAATAAATAAATAAATAAATAAATAAATAAATAAATAAATAAATAAATAAATAAATAAATAAATAAATAATAGATGTCAAGAAGACTGCTAAAAACCAAGTGCAAATGTCAGAAGAGCCTATAATGTGCTATTATGAAGACATTTATTGACTGATGAAGTGCCCTTCTTAGACCTTCATCTTGAAATCACTGCATATGGCGGGGGGGGGGAATCCTTGTAAAGAGGACTGGGGCTCTTCTGACTCCTATGGAGCAGTGGTGGGTTCCTACCGGTTTCGGACCGGTTCAACCGAATCTGTAGTAGTTTGGTCGCCTGGGTCGCTTGAACTGGCAGCAACCTAGGTCTGCCATACCCCTGACCAGTTCTCCCGGTGGTGCCTATGGTGGTGCCATCTGTTTTCTTTCTTCTGCGCATTGCATAGAGCACAGCACGCATCAAGTGCGCATACATGGCACACCCACAAGCGAACCGGCAGTGGTGACTGCCGGAACCCACCCCTGCGGTGGACATGTAGAAACATCAGTCCTTTTGCTTCAAGATGATCAGTTAGGGGGAGAGTTGAGACTCACTGTTCTAACTATGAGTTTTGCCTTGGGGCTGATTTGTCTTTTGTATTTCTAGACCCTTATCTGGTTTTTTGTTTTTTTTAAAAAGCATTCGTTACAAAGCAAAAACCTGGCTTCTTTGGTGCCAAGATTAAACTGCCAAGATATTTAATCAAGTTTGGAAAAGGCAGTCAGAAAAAAGGAAGAAAGAAAAGATCAGCCATAAAATCAGTTACATGCTTAATTAAGAGAAGGAAAGATATAATCTCAGGACTATCAATGAGGCAGAGGGGGGAGATGGGTTTATTTCACCACAGGCAAAAGTATCAGAGCTGCCCACTCTTCCTTCAGCTTCTGAAGTTAAATTGCAAATGTATAAGACATCTTGCTGTAATCTGAACTGGGAAATCTCTCCCCAAGCCACCCACATTGTAGTTTCCATTTGAGATGCCAGAATACTAGCATGTATCTGATCTCTTGAGGGGGAAAAATCCCTCCTGGTGATTCTCAAAGTTTTAATCTGTGAAGAGTGGAAGTTGGGGCATGAAGGAAGGAATTGTAATAAATGGCAGCAGACGGCAATTGAAGAAACAGGAGAGGCAGCTGAGAAATTTGAGAAGAAAAAAAAATGTAAAATAAAATTCAAATTGCTTTCAGCAATAGCTTTGCTGTCAGATTTGGCACTGAACATGTTACAGAAAGCTGCCAAATCACATTTCTGAAGTGTTTCTTTCACTTGTATTTAAATTGCTATGCATGAAAACACACCAAAAATATATTTCCATTGCAAGAAAAAAATCATTTAACTGATTGGAGGGGAAAGGGGATGGTTCTTGCATGGCAGTGATATTATGACAATGCCTCAGGGTGTGAAATCTAACAGGTTCTGACAGGTTCTGGAGAACCAGTAGCGGAAATTTTGAATAGTTCAGAGAACCGGCAAATGCCACATTTGGCTGGCCCCAGAATGGAGAGGGAATGGAGATTTGCAGTATCCTTCCCCTACCAGCCCACCAAGCAACGCCCACCCAAGCCACACCATACCCACCAAGCCACACCCACAGAACTGATAGTAAAAAAAATAATTCACCACTGCAATGCCTTCATATTTTTTAAAAAATAATCAATAACCTGATTATATTGTGTTGCCTTTCATAACAAAGTTAAGTAAGGGATAGAAATGACAAGGTCACTTTGCAATCAGATGTCCCCTAGGTGGGGCCCTGATGAAATAAAGAGCACAGATAAAGCTGCTCTAAAGAAAAAGATGGCAATTGAAAGTCAGCAGAACCTGACATTTCTTGGCTTTTAGATGTCAATACTGTTTATTTACTCATTTCTTGCTACGATTTGTATTATGTTCTATTTCAAATAAATGATAAAAGTTTTATTATATTGAGCTAAACAAGGCAATTAAGGGTTAAAAAAACAACCCTATGGATCTTTAATTTTCAAATGCCTTTACCGAAAGACAAGTCTTTTTGCAAGTCTTTAGAGCCATGGTGGCACAGTGGTTAGAATGCAGTACTTGCAGGCTACTTCTGCTGACAGCCAGCTGTCTGCAATTTGGCAGATCAAGGTTGACTCAGCCTTCCATCCTTCTGAGGTCGGTAAATGAGGAGGAATAAACTGCTGTAAAGCACTGTGAAGTAGTATATAAGTCTAAGTGTTGTTGCTATTGCTATTGCTGCATGAAATGATCTAATGTAGAAGCCCTACAAGTTCCTGGGAGCAGCATATTTCATCAGGGATACACCAATCAATGAAAGACATGCCTTAGAGCTTAACTTTCTGAGGATGAAGAAGCCACAGCATTGTCTCAAAGGTCAACAAGGTTGAGCAAGTAGGTTCTTTCTAGAGCAGGCATTCCATGGGCATCTGCAGGGAGTTAAACATCTGCAAAATGGCAGATATAGGGTCATGATCAAAGCCCCATCAGCCCATTTACAAAAGGGCTAGTTTTTTAATCATCACATGGTACCCACCACCTTTCAGATTTAATCCCTCCTGCAGATGCTGCAGAATGATTCTCACAGGGTAAACCAGACAAATGAACTTAAGGCTTTATAGGCAATCACCAACATTTTAAATTTATCTAGAAACAAATGTGGATAATGCAGTAACAGAATTAAGCTGCTAAGGTGTCCTCACTCCAAACATGTGTGGTAGCTGAAGTTTCCTAGTAGCTTTCCCAGTGAAGAGTATTGCAGAGCACTACTTCAACACAGCAAGCTGAACTGGTCCGAATTGGTAGGAACCCACCACTGCTTCTCACCAGTATTACCTCCAGCATCACCAGACCAGCATCTCATAATTCATAAAAAGAGGAATGGAGAAACAATGGTCCACTTAATCGAATACAAAAGTAGAAAAGCCCAAATTCAATAGAAAGGGAAATGAAAGGGAGGAAGCAAGTCATATGGATGTACAATTTAAGTTAAGTTTTTCAATAAGAACATAGGAAGGGATGTGGTCCAGCTGAGTTATTGCTTTCTTAGAGTTGCTTGTAACTCATAGAATATGTAATTGTATGTATCATCTTCCATCATCTGGATCTCTTTTGAATGTTCACTCTGTAGTGGCAGGTTTTGCTTTCTTCTCCACATCCTTTCTTACTTTTATCCTTCTCAGTTGTTTTTTCTCTCTTGGAACACTTTCAAATTATTCGTATCAGAATGTCCACAGAATTTTCACACAATCTTCTCAAAGTTCTAGATCAAATGTTTAATCCCCTATGACAAACCCAATGACCCAGTCTGGGTTCCGGACATCCCTTATGCAGACAAAATATACAACATTACATAAAGATTGCCTGAATTAATCTTTCTAACATGAAGAAAGTCCTATACCACTTTTATGACAATATAACTTCTTAAAAATACAGTGTATAAATGAAAGAGTCTCTACAAATGTTCTGGGAGAGATAGGAAAGTTCATGTGTTCCGGTGAAAAAATATATTCTGTAAGAATCAATAGAAAATATAGCTCTATGCAGATGTTCTTTCAATATGGAAATAGCTATGAGAAGAATGCTTGGAACCATACCTATTTTCACCACTCTAGGTGATACATAATTCAAGTTTTTTATACAGAGAAGACTCATTTTCATTTTTCTGCAATTGGAGAATCCATCTTCTAAGGAACCTTTATGCACACAGCTCTGTATGTTGAAGTTTCTCTCTTGGCAGATTTCACACTGCATGCAGAGACACTAGTAGAAGTGATTTTTTTTGGGAGGGACAATGTCAAATAAAATTGGTTGACATGGTCAAGCTCCTTTGTTTCTCTAAATAGGGCAAACAATTTCTGAATATATTGAGACATCAGAACATTTCCCTGATACTAAATCTTGATAATGAATCACAATTGGAAGTATAGAGAAGATGCTTTAAAAAAAATCCATTTTAAAGATTGAGTAATAAAGATCATTCTCATCTAAGGCACTCAGGCAGTATCATTTAAAGGTTTTATTTTCAGGTTTCATTGATGTTGCTCTGAAACCTAGGAAAATTTATTGTTTTCTATTTCTCTCTTTGTTGAAAAGTGCCCTGGAGGAAGACATGGGAAAGAACTGCTTGCCTTCTCAAAAACACAAGACAGTCTTCATCGCGTTAAGTATCTAGATGTCTAACTTCATTTCTGTTCATGTGGCCCATTTTAGGAAAAGCCTAGAGAAACTGTAAATATTGAGGAAACTTTGAGAATGAACTCCAGTGAAACAAAAATGCTGTAGCACAACAATAAATCTGGAGAATCTTGATGCAAGGTAAATGACTATGCACCCAACTTGTTTAACTGTAAAGCATAACATTTCCCTAACATGAATATACAACTTCCTGCATATTTCAGATTTATATGACCACCCAGGAAGGGATTGCAGGCTGATACATAAATACATAAATACAGCTCAGGACAGAACTATGAAGACTGAATGGGAATCTAATGCACCAGGAGAGGAACATATTGCAGAAGGCTGTTTTGATAGTCCATTTTTAACAGGCCTTACATTATCTTCTCAGCTTTTTTTTTGCATTTAACATTGCAGATGCAACAACTGTGACAGTGTTTCTGCTGAAGAGTGGGAAAGTGTGAGTTAAGCTGTGTAATGACATTTACTATTTTGTCGGCTTCAAATGCAAGAAGTTATTAATGTTAAAATCCCCCTAGGGGAGGACTTTATTTTAGTTTGTTTTGTTTTGTTTCATAGAACAACCAGGCTTACCAAAGGCTTCCTTCCTCCAATGCCTTTTACAAACCTCAACTGTGCCATGCTGCTTATGAGAGAATCTGAGACCAAAATGGACTGCAAATGAATCTAAATAAAAGTGAAAGAGACGCATCATTACAGCATGAAGGCAGGCAGTGGGATGAAGGAAAATGCAACAGAGACTAATGAAAAATAAATAGGCCACTAATGTTCTTTCTCTCTTTCTCTTTCTTTTATTTTAGGAAAGTGAGAAGCTCTCTTTAGTATCACACCTTTAATTACATTATGTCCTCTAATCCCAAACAGATTCCATAGATTTAGGTTTGACATCAGGAAAAAACTCTCCTAACAGAGCTATTAAACAGTGGAAGAAATGACTCAGGAAATTATGGACTCTCTTGCTATAGATGTTTAAATGAAATCTGGATGGCCATCTGGCAGGGATGCTGAACTAGTGGATCCTGCACTGAACAGGGGTAGGCTATGTGATCCCAAGCTCCATTATTACTGTGTTTTTATGATGCATAGCTATTCACACAGTAATACCATTTATAGGTCTTGGACCCAGTGGTTAAATAACAATTGTTCTACAGGAATGTACAAAAACAAGTGAAGAGCTTCTTGGATGAGAAGTGAAATATTAAGAAAAAAAACAAAACAAGTCCAGGTGCCTTTTGGAAAAAGCACCTTTGGGACAATCATGACTTTGATGATTGAGAATATTTATAGACACTCACCTGCAGTCTGACAGGGCAAGGTTCACAGTAGCAGTTCAGTGCTTTACTTATTGAGAAAAGAAAAGAAACTAAGTTATGAATCTAAGGATTTCTGAGTATCTGTTCAATAGATAATTACAAAGAACATAGAATCATAGGCTTGGAAGGACATCTTCCAGTCTACCCATCTGCTCAAGGCAGCACAATCTATACCATCCTGGTCAAATGGTTGTCCAATCTATTTTTAATGAGAGAAGGGAGGCAAGCAATTGCACTGATTAATTGTTCTCAGTGTCAGAAAATTTCTCCTTCCAGGTTGAATCTCCCTCCTTGATTTCCAACCATTGCTTCTTGTCCTACCCTCCAGAGCTATGAAAAATAAATCAATGCCCCTTTCCTTGTGAGAGCCCCTCAATTCTGGAAGACAGTTTATCATGAACCCCCAATCCTTCTCTTCCATAGGCTAGACATATCATCAACCATTCATAATAGTCTCCTGATACTTTCTTATTATCATTATTGCTCATGGCTCTAGGATCTCAACATCTTTTTGTATCATGGTGACCAGAACTGGTACACAGTACTCTAAGTATGGCTTCACAGTATAATCTTATAATTACAACCTTATAAACACAACCGTATAATTCCTCTTCTCCTTGGATACAAATCCCTTCAGCTCTATACTTAATCCCATTTTATAAAAACTTCAGACCTATAAATCATATAATTTTTTTTCTTCTTTCAGCAAAAAGTCCATATAAAGTTTTTGGTCTTTCAAAAATGTCCTCTTTTTCTGACTAGGAGGGTAATCTCTGCATTCCCAGCAAATTGCGATATGTTCATTATCCATTCCCCCACTGTGAAAATTTCATGATTTTTTCATCATAGTATATAATAATATTGTTGCAATTACCATATTTTTGGGAATATAAGACACATTTCCCTCCTCCCAAAAGTGGGTGGAAATGTCTGTGTGTCTTATACAGTGAATGTTGCTGAAACCCCGCCCACCCGCTGGCCCCCATTCTTCAGCCTCTGCCTCTCAGCAATTTGCCTCCTTGCAGCAAACAGCAAACAGCATGGTCAGCTTCAGCACAGTCTGATTTAGCACAAGAAGCTGATTGGCAGTTGGATCTGCTTCCTGGAATACCTCCTATCAGCTGTTCCAGGCTGAGGGATAGCTGCCACCCATCATCACCATTGCTGCCCATCACTGCCCATTGCAGCTGCCAACATTTGCCGCCTCCACAGACCCCATTTTCAGCCTCTGCACATCCTGTTTTCATCCTTTGTGCACCTCCATTTTCAGACCCATTCCAGGTGGTGGGGATAGGCGATGGTGATTCCTGCCACCTGGAACAGGCTAAAATGGGACACAGGAGCAGAAAATGAGATGTGCAGAGGCTGAAAATTGGGTACGTGGAGATAGCAATAGGTGGAAGCAACAACGGCGACAATGGACGGTGGCGATCCCCTCAGCCTGAAACAGATGATAGGAGGTATTCTGGGAGGCAGATACAACTGCCAATTAACTGCTCGTGCTAAATCAAGCTATGCTTGCTGTTTGCTGCAAAGGGGAAAATTGCTGGGAGGCAGAGGCAGATTTTTTTTCTTGCTTTTCTCCCCAAAAGCTATGTACATCTTACACTTTGCAGCATCTTATAGTTCAAAAATATGACACTGTAAACCAAAATCACTTTGCCAGGAGTCTTTTATAAGTCTTGTTTAGAAGTCTCAATAAAGGAATTGCTTATTTCATATTTATCTAAAAACTCTTTTGCATTAACAGATGAATTTGTACCCAAAATTTATTAAATGTTTCACAAATATATTATATGTACATAAACAACACTGTGAGCACAACAGCTGCAAAGCAAGAAATCCAGCAGGGCAAGGGAATATTCCAGGAAGCAAAGGAACAAGGCAATTAATCTAAGAAGCAAGAAAAAAACAAGAAGTCCAGGAGACTTCAAATGTTGGCAATGGCACACAAAACTCCATGAGTTCAGCGTTTGTTCCCGACAAATACCCCTCCCCACAGCATCTACTTAAGTCTCAGTCCCCAGGTGTGCCTTGTGAAGAGTGGCATGGCCCTTTCCTCCTGAGTTGTCAGGTCAGCTGCACTGTTCTCATCTTCTCACCACTCTCTATGCTTGAGGATTAGGAGGGGGTGGTCATTGGTCATTGCCAGAGCTCTGTCTCTCATGTTCATTGCTTCACCTTTCTTGGTCATCCTGCCCGCATTCCTCCATGCCTACAAGCCCTCCCGATCCTGAAAGGCTCTGGCTGGAGTTGGCCTGCTACTCCCCACATTCCTCCAAAGCCCCCCCCCCCCCGGCCTTGATTTCCATTGGCTCCAGTTCCAGCTCATCTTCCTCCACAGATTCAGGCTCTGAAGGGGGAATGACAGGGCTGGATTTAGATCTGTTATGGAGGCATAGAAAATCCAGACTGATGATGCATTTGATTTAGCCTGGTGGTTTAGCCTGGTCATCTCCTACATCAACATGTTATAAAAGTTTTGTTTTAAATTGGGACACAATGTAAATTTAATATCAATCACCCACATTCTCTCCCAAGTGTCCATCTGTATGTTATACTAGTTCAGTGCTTTAACTTCATTGGCTTACAAGAAATAGTTCCATGAATGCCGGCCAGCCTGAAGGAGTAAACCATAGTTCAAACAAGAATCCACCAACTTTTAATTGAAACCTTGTAGAAACCTGCTTTTCAATGAGTTGGTTGAATTTATTTCTTCCCCCAAATGCCCGTACTTGAAAGATCGCATAGGAAATTATTTAATTTCATAAAATTAACAGTACTATTTATTTCATCATAGTGAATGTAAACTGTTTGAAATCTTCTGAGTGGGTTGCTCAAGGCAATGATAATAGCCCTAGCCTGGGAAAGCATTCATTGATGAACAGTAATTGCTAAATCTAATTAAAAATCACATATTATTACAATGATTTAAAGCACATTAATGATACTTTGGTTGTTTGGTACCCTGTAGAATACCAGCATGAATCTGCTTGAATTTTGTTGTCGTTGTTTGAATGAGTAAAGACTTGTGTTTTTCTTTAAGATTGCTCCTTAACCAAAAATGGGAAGATGAGTCAAAATAAGAGAAACAGCCCATTTTTTCCTTTGTAGGCAACTTGCCAAATCCATTTTTCATCTTTTTATATTACTGTATATCTGTTGGTTTGCTATGCTATTTCCTAAATAATCCAGTTTTAGGAACAAATCCAGCTTTAGGGTGCTAATAACACATGAAACATGATTGCTCTGACAAATTTGGAGGAATAGCATTATACAAAACTATAAAATAAAGAGAGAGGAGATCTGGCAGAGCAAGGACCAACCATGAGCAACATCAGAAGACAAACAGTATCTTCATAGGAAGATTTTGTTTTATCAATGAACCCCCTTTTTATAAATAAGGAAATAAGCACAACATACAGAAGTGCAACAGTGTCAGTTTTGCCTTCAAGATAATAAGACAACATGTCTCAGTTGGTAGATATACAAACAGCCTGAAAGAGCATCAGATTGACTACTTTTATGAGGGCACCTCTTATTTAAAATAGTGGTGGCCTCTAGATCTCTTTTACACATCTTCACAATCCCTTATAATTGCAATTGCACCAACTCAACAGGATGTCTTACTGAACAGTTAGAGGTAGACAGCACCAAAACCCAATATGTAATTTCTAAAAAGTTCCTTTCCTTTTGTGTGTGTGCATGCAAGTGTGTACATGACATGGAATCAGTCTTGAGTTCTGGCAACTGCCTGGAGAAATTCATGCAGTTTTTCTATCAATAATGTTTGGAAGTGGTTTGTCATGGCGTTTTTCCTAGACCTGACAGAATGATTGGACTAAAATGGGATTAGAACTCACAATCTCCCAGTTTCTAGCCTAGTGCCTTTAACTACTAAAAGCAAACTGGCTGTCTAAATAGAATCTGCATAGAAAAATAAACATGAGCACAAAAGAACTTTCAAAATTTGCCTTACAAGTGGAGCAGCATAATTAGATTTGTGAAATCCAAATTTCTCCAGGGAAAGGAAAATTCTCCAACAAGTTTTCAGAGGCATTACCATCACTTAGTAATATATTACCATCACAAAATTTGTAACAAAATTAGAAATCTCTTCCTAAGCATCAATTGGAGCAATAGAAGCCAGGGAAGCTGCAAATCGCAATGACATTCACTTGCATCCCTTGCCTGCCTAAATGAATCCAAACATGCCATACTCCATCCCTAATAAATCCCATCACTTCTTGTAATATGCAGAAGAGCTGAGCTGAGGAAGATGAAATAGGAAAAGAGTCATCTAGAGCAGCAGTCACTAATTGGTGGTCCGTGGACCACTGGTAGTCCACAAGAAAATTTTGGTGGTCCTCAGAAAAAAATATTTGCATTGTTTATATTGCACTAAATACTATTTATTTTTTTTAAAAAAATATCATATGAGTGGTCCGTGGGATTTAAAATTATGAATTTAGTGGTCCCTGAGGTCCGAAAGGTTGGCAACCCCTGATCCAGAGCACCCTTCAAGTTCAACAAAGGATGAATTTGATTGAACATAGGTAAGAACTGCTATTAAGGCCTACTTCAGGGTGTTAAAGTAGCAAAGTGAGAATACTTCTCTGCCTTTATGGTGCCCACAGATAGCCATCCACAGCCCCTTTTTTTGATAACTTGTATCCTCTTGTGGGCCTAAGTTGGCTTGGAGAATTCTCCTTGGAGAATTGTGCAGAAGACAGTTTACCTGTCATCTGCCAGATAAATTTGCTCAAATATAGTGGCAGTTGGACACCAAACTTTTTGAAGGTCCTAGGAAGATGGCTGGGGCTTACTCTTACTCTGTTATCTGGAAATGGTTTGAACCTGGCCTGAGGAAGTAAACAGGGTCATCATCACTGTGAGTTCAGCTATGTACTCCTTAAATCCTTGCTCTTCCTCAATTAAAGCTTCCCAGGGGGTGTCATTTTTAAAGATTGGGTGAAAGGAACGCAGGAGCCATGGATCATGAGAGTAATGATGTTTATTAGTACCAGATGACAAGATGACAAGCGATTCAGAAACCCGTTACAACTGTCCGGTATTTATACCCTCAGGTCACCAACTGTCATTAGAACCTCCAATCACAGGCTGTGCTTCGCCCGACCAATTAGAACGCAGCACAGGCTGTTGCTGGGCTATAACACTCCTTCCCCCAGTTATTTACATACGTGTCAATTAGCGTGTTATTTGTTTGCATTTTTTTCTATTTATTTATTGCATTTACAATTTAATTGCATTTTTTTGTGTCATGTTCAACATTTACAATTTATTTGCATTTTTGTGTTCTTGTGTTCATGTTTAACATTTACAATTTATTTGCATTTTTGTGTTCTTGTGTTTATGTTCAACACCTACAAATTTGTGTTCTCTCCTTCCCCCCAGTTAACCAGACACTCCATCCTCATATTCCTATTTGCATATACACCATTTACATATACACATTTGCATTCCCCCCACCAGTTAACTGGTTCAGGACCTTCAATCAAGTCTTTTTGGCTCGCTCCTGAATCTAACAGCGGCCAGCAGCGGCAGGGAGGCAGTATAACTTGTAAGTTTGTGTATGAAGAGATTATCCGCTTTGTGGATTGGCTTTGCTCGATCGGTATGCAGGCAGGTTCCCTGTTGCTGGAAGGATTTAGCTGACAGGATTTCTGCTGACTTTTGCTGCAGAGAATGGTAGGCTTCTGAAACGGCTGTGGAGGCTTCTGTTAGAGAGCGGAGATCGTTTGGAAGGCAGCAGGCAGGCTTTTGAGTGGCCAGAGTTGCTCCTTGGGAGGCAGGCAGCTTTGTAATGCAAATGGCCTTGGAAGGCTGGCAGCTGTGGAAAACCCAGGTGGAGCAGCGGTTGGCTCTGGAGGAAGAAAGACTGCAGCGTCTATGTCTATGGCTTCTCGGGAGGCAGTAGAGCAGGCTGGAAAGCTGTATGCTAGAATCAGAGGCTTCTTAGGCAACAGTAACCGTTTATTGCAACACGAACGTTTGTAACAGTAGCAAACAGTAGACCGGATAGACTCTAGAGTTGTGTCTGGTAGATCTTCGTGGCAGAGAGGCAGGCAGACAGGCAGCTTCAGCTACGGTTGAGCCAACGTGATTCGTAGCTCGTCTTTGAGCAGAGGCGGCGGCTCCAGCCAAGGTTAAGCGTAGGTTGCCCGTCCCTGTGACTGAAGGAGTCCATGCCTGTGGATCTACTCAGGTTGGCTTGATCGGAGGCGAAACCTGAGGCAGTGGCAACTGCTGCTGCAGCTCTGACAGGTCTTCAAAGTATTTTCTGTTCGCGTTTGCTTGGTTGCATTGCGACTGGCTTATTGTTTAGTTTATTCTTATTCCAGGCTCTGCGGGAATCGCTATCCCACCTTCGTCGCCAGTTTTAAAGATTGGGTGAAAGGAACGCAGGAGCCATGGATCATGAGAGTAATGATGTTTATTAGTACCAGATGACAAGATGACAAGCGATTCAGAAATCCGTTACAACTGTCCGGTATTTATACCCTCAGGTCACCAACTGTCATTAGAACCTCCAATCACAGGCTGTGCTTCGCCCGACCAATTAGAACGCAGCACAGGCTGTTGCTGGGCTATAACAGTCATGTGAGTGGGTTCTAGTGATAGTTAATTCTTCCTTGGATGAGGGACTTGTTCCTTTGCTTCTTAAGGAAGTGTTGGTTTGGGCACCCATCCCCTCAAGAAATTGTTATTGAAACCCATGATATTGGACAATTTTCATCCAATATCTTCTTACCCTCCATATTTAGAGAAGGTGGTGAAGAAAAGCGGTTATGCATCAGCTTGGATGAAGTGGATTATCTGGATCCCCTTCAGTCAAAGGTATGGGATAGAAGTGGGTATTGGTTGCATTTTAGACGATCCTGGGTATGGGACAGAAATGATATGGGTTGTACTTTAGATTATTTCTGTTGGAGTGGTATGGTGGTTGTGCATCCATCCAAGATTTGCTTGAAACTCTCAGTGCCCCTTAATACTATTGATTATTGTGTCCTGGTTTGGGAGATAGTGGCACAGTATGAGATCTGAGATATCTCATCTTGGCCCCTACTATATAATGTTCCACAGGATTTGGTGATCTCTCATCTCCATTTCAGTATCTACACAAAGCTGCTGGATGAGCTTATCTATCGCTGATGATACCCAATTATACATCTCTGCCCCTGGCAAATTAAACAATGCTGTTGATATCTTATCCCAGCCTGGAATATGTAGGGGTCTACACGGGGAACCATAGGCTCCAACTGAATCCTAGCTCTGGGTTTGGGGACCTATTATTTCTGGGACTATGCCATCTTTGGTACTGGATGGAGATTGCACTGCTCCAAACAGACTTGGTGCACAACTTGGGGATCTTCCTGGACTTGCAACTCCCACTCAAAGCACAAATGACAGATGTGACAAGGGTGCCTTTGCACAGCTTTCTGTTGTGTACCATTTGTACCCATTCTTGGATTAGGAAGCTCTGCTCACAGTCACTTGAGCTCTGGTCACCTCCCAGATGAGCTACTGTTATGTGCTCTACATGGAATCATCTTTGAAGAATATCTGGAAGATTCAGATGGTGCAGAATGTAGTAACATAGAGGTGACGTTGTCAACCCTATCAGCTGGAGTTTATTCACTTTTAGCATATGTTCCAGTTCATTCTTTTTTAACAGAGTCTGAGTCAATTTAAAAACAGTACTGCAAGATGGCTTTGTAAGGATGCAAGACATACAGAGAAGTATTGGATTTATAGAGCTAATCTGTAAAACAAGTGTTATATAGAACATTTTTTTTCTAGTAATGAGATTTAAGATGCATTAACTTATTGCAGCTTCTTGGGATTTTTGAACTTGAGTGTAAATTGCAAGCATCTTAAACTCTCATCTTCAACTAAAGATTAAATCATCAATAAAGTAATTGATCTGATTTTATTTCCATATTTTAATTCCTTAGGGGAAAGTGCTGTTGGTATTTCACCCTACTGCAAACATCAATCATGGCAGCTTCAACCTACTTGGAAAGGGAAAGGAGTACAAAACACAATATTCAGATAAATGTGATTTGGTTCAAAAGTGCAACATTTTGTAAATTTGCATTATAATTTGTACTTGACAAATGTCTTCTACACATACCTTGCATGTTGTAATTCCTCGAGAACATGAAGGGTAGGCCAAACCCACAAGTACACTAAACCAATAGTAATGTTATCAAGCCAGTTCTAGTTTCAACTCTTTGTTTTATTTCTACCCAAAAATAGACCTTATACAAATATACTTTCTCTTCACAAGTTGTATAACTCACGTAGCTCAGCACTTAATTGTTCTCTTCCCCACCCTAAAAAAGGGAGGAGAAGGAAAGCTTTTTTATGAAGATATTTAACTGAGAGGCCAGACTTCTTTTATTTTGCGATAGATATTGTGAGGAAGGGAAATTCCTTTGTAAGACAGTTTTTTACTCTAAGAAATAAAAACAGAATGTCAGCAGTTTTTATTATTATAGCTCTGGGGAGCTAAATTGCAATCTTTTAAGGTAAAGGCATTCGACCATTAAAGCGTATCTGTTTATGGTTATAGAAAAATGGAATAGTAGATCTTTAGCATATACTGTATTCATAGTGTCATCAAAATGTTCATTTCAGGTCCAGGAGGTTTAAAGTTGCTTTTATGAGTTAGGTTTCAGAAACAAGGTCATATGAGAAGCTAAATAGCTTTGAGAGGGGCATAGTTACCCATACAAAGCTTTGGGATGATTTTCTTTTATGCAAGTATATAATGTGAAGAGATTATCCTTGGGTTGGCCATAAGACCACTTAAACATGCCATTTTATTCTAGACATTTTTTTAAAAGGAGGGGAAAAAACCCAAATTATCCAGATAATTGTGTATATCTCTATAAGAGTTAGCAGAGATTTTGGTTCTTCTACTATTAATTTCTTTTGATAGATAAGTGTACTGTCCCTTCTGTTATCAGACCATGCTTATCAGTGGTGTTATCAGTGGTGGGAGTCTCTCGGGAATAGGGCGGCATACAAATTGAATAAACTAACAACTAAACTACAATTTTTTTACTACCAGTTCTGTGGGTGTGGCTTGGTGGGCGTGGCAGGGGAAGTTTACTGCAAAATCCCCATTTCCTCCAGATCAGCTGGGATTCGGGAGGCATAGAATAGATGGGGTTGGGGCGAGTCAGAGGTGGTATTTACCGGTTCTCTGAACTACTCAAAATTTCTGCTACCGGTTCTCCAGAATTGGTCAGAACCTCCCGAATACCACCTCTGATGCTTATGCTTGCATTGGTGTGACTAGTCTATAGCTTCTCCAGATTACAAAATGTAGGCCATATTGATTAAGACATAATGGTCATTGAAGTCAATATCTGTGGGTCTATCAGTGGAGGAGCATGGAGTACGTAAGTTAGAATGTAAGAAGAATATGTGAAAAAATTACAAATAAAATGAAAGAAATAATATATTGAAACTGTAAATCTGTCAAACTAAGAAAAAAGAGGACAGATGTAATTGATCCAAATGGAAATGATATGATCTTCTGGAAGTGATTTGGAAATATATTCAGGGAAATGAAGAGGAAAACGTAATTGTGAATGAATGGGCCCAAAAGTTATCAGAAAGTATAAATTGGTGTGATTTATTTATTGTAATTATGTATGAAGGTAAATGTTCATAGGTCAATTAAGGCTGCATGTTACATTTCAGTGAATGGTAATAATGGAAGAACCAAAAATGAGTTCTGAGGAAAAAAATTCCTCTGAATGGATACAGTTCAGGGGGAAATTAGGTGACATGAATGAAGGGGTGGAAATGAGCTGAGAGAAGTAAAAAATGATTAAGCCATTCAGAGACCCCAGAATGAATGTTTGGTGTTTTTTAAAAAGATCTGCTTGTTTCACAAGAGCCAACACAATGTAGCAGTAAAAATCAAATAAAACGGACATACAGGCCTAGGCTGCATCAGCAGAAGTATAATGCTAGATCGAGAGAAATCATCCATTCTCTCCATTCAGCTTTCGACAGATAAATACTGTGTCCAGGTCTGAGCACTGCATTTTAGGAATGACATTGACAAATTAGACCATGTCCAGTGGAGACAACTAAGATAAGATGCTGGGAAAGAAAAATCTATGAGGGATGTTGAAGATATTGGTTATGTTTAGCCTAGCGAAGGTAGGATTTGAGGGGAACTTAATAGCTGTTTTTGAGTTACTAAAGGGTTATCATGTAGAAACAGGGGACAGAATTGTTAAGGGTTTAAATTACAAGGAAGCTGATATGGGGTGGACACCAGGAAAAATTTCCTAATCCTAAGGACCATTAAACAGTAGAACAAATTGCCTCACAAGTAGTGTGCTCTTTTTTTCTGGACAATTTTAAACAAAAACTGGATGGCCATCTGTTTTGGATTCTGTTCTTCACTGAACAGAGACTACAATAGCTGATTTTTAATCCTTACCTCCCATCCCCAGTCCTCATATTTTATTACTATGTTAATGAAATTCTCTTAACGCTTTAAGAAAAAAAAGGAAGCCATAAATACTGTGAGAATGGTGGCCCACACTAGTTTTTCTCAACCTTGGCAACTTTAAGGTGTGTGAAATTCAACTCCCAGAATTCTTCAGCCAGCATTAGAAACCATAACTGAAAAAAATGGGTGTGTTTTGCTTATGTAACTTAGCTAATGCCGGTGTAAAGGCTGTTTCAGTATCTGACAATAGGAGGAAAAAATTGCTCTTCCTCTATACAAAGAGAAGAGTAGCAAGACAGAATGCAAAAATAAAAGGGAAATTGGTTTGTTAACTTACACCACAGTTGAGCCCAAAATTTATGTTGTTAAGTGAGACATTTCTTAAGTGAGTTTTGCCCCATTTTACAACTTTCCTTGCCATAGTTGTTAAGTGAATCACTGCAGTTGATAAGTTAGTACACTGGTTGTTAAATGACCCATGCCTCTCCATTGACTTTGCTTGTCAGAAGATTGCAAAAGAAGATCACGTGACCCCAAGACATGCAACCATCATAAATATGAACCAGTTGTCAAGCATCTGAATTTTGATTACATGATCATGGGGATGCTCCAAAAGTCGTAACTGTGAAAAATAGTCATAAGAGCCCTTTTTCATTGTAACTTTGAATGGTTACTAAATGAATGTTGTAAGTCGAAGACTCCTATACATGAAACACACTTGACAGCTTTTTGATGGATATGACAGTTGACATAAGGAAAATTTGAAGATTGCAGAGCAACTTTATACTTGGCAGAGAATGTGCAGGCCAGATTTTTCTTTTTCAGCACCTCACTGAAAAATGAATGAATGTGATAAATAAAGTTTGAAGGAAAATATAAATGATTTGCAACGAATGTTCAATAGATTGTATGATGCAGTGAGAATGATGGTTTAAATATTAATGTACTAAAGATTACATCGGTTGTGTTTGATAAAGAAAATGGAGTTATACATAAATGATGAAAAATTAGAACAAGTAGATGATTTTTTTTGAGTATCTTGATAGAATATTTACTAAAGGTGGAGAAATGGATGGGTAAATTATAAGATGTACAAATACTAGTAGAAAGGTAAATGAATTATCCATGGCTTGATTCAAGAAATTTAGATTTGTTGATGAAAGCTAAAACAGTGGAGAGCAATAGCCTGCTTCTGGACACATTGTTATTTTGTGGATATCCAGAAGAAATATAAAAGTAAGTTGAATAGAGTTGAAATGTGTTACAAAACACAGTGTGTGGAAGAGGAAGGGTCAGAAATGAATGGCTGATGAATAGATTGAATACCAAAGGGACTTTTATATGAGGTTTGGTAAGACAGTACTTGGATTACTGCATCTGTCATGTCCCCATCGGAGCCTGAATCCATATAGGAGGATGAGCTGGAGGGGCTGACTTGGGATGGCCTCGTTGGCTTTGGAGGAATGTGGGGAAGAGCAGGACCAGCAGCCTTGGGCATCTGGAGGTTGCAGGACTTCTTGACTTGTTCCTTGCTTCATGGACTCATTATCTTGTTTCTTGTTTTGTGGACTCATTGTTTCCTTGCTTCATGGATTCATTGCCTTGTTCCTTGGACCTCTTGCTTTGAAGCTGTTGTGCTAAGAGTGTGGCTGGATTCCTCACAGGCAGAGGCTGGTGTGTGTGTGTGTGTGTGTGTGTGTGGTGGTGGGTGTGTGTGAGAGAGAGAGCACTTTGCTCTGGGACTTGCCATAAATGTGGGAGCATTTGGGGAAAAGTTGGAGCAATAAAGGGAAGTTTTGAACTATCAGCTGGCTGTGTTGCCTTCGTGCAGTGTCCTGGGACAACACAGCATCCACTGTTGGTCACCATGATTAAAAAAAAAAATATTGCAACCAGAGGTGGCATTCAGACAGTTCTGACCAGTTCTCGTGAACCGGTAGCAGAAATTTTGAGTAGTTCGGAGAACCAACAGAGACCACCTTTGACTGCCCCCACCCCTGATCTATTTGCTGCCTCCTGAGTCCCAGCTGATTGGCTGCATCTCTTTTGTTGCCCTGTACAGGAGAACAGAGCTGGAAAGCAGGTTAGTGGAGTGGGGAGGGAATGGGGACTTTACAGTATCCTTCCCCTGGAGGGGGAGGAAATGGGGATTTTGCAGTATCGTTCCTCTGCTACACCCACCAAGTCATGCCCACCAAGCCATGCCCACCAAGCCATGTCATGCCCACCAAGCCATGCCCACAGAACTGGTAGCAAAAAATTTGAATCCCACCACTGGTTGTGACTCTAGTGAGAGTGCAGAGAAGAACAAGAATGATTAGGGGACTGGAGGCTAAAACATATTAAAACCATTACAGAAATTGAGTACGTGTAGTCTAACGAAGAGAAGGACTAGGAGTGTCATGATAGCAGCTTTCCAATATCTAAGAGGCTGTCACAAAGAATATGAGGCTGATATTTTCTCCAAAACAGCATGAGAAGTAATGGATGGAAACCTATCAAGAAAAGATCCAACCTAGAACCAAGAAGAAATTTCCTAACAATGAAAGCAAGTAATTAGTGGAAGAATTTACTTCCAAAAAATTTGGGTGCTCCATTAATAGAGGTTTTAAGAAAAGATTAGACAGCCCTTTATTTTTCAGATCAGGAAACAAACACATAAGAAAAACTACAACTCTGTTGTTGAAGAATATAATGACAAGATTTTGAAAACCTATCAGTATTTACAAATCTACTAGTCTACTCACTCTTACACCAAGGAGAATCAATGCAGTGTAATGTTAAATTTATTTTTCTCATCTTTTCCTATTTCTCAGGGCTGAGCTGGTGTTTACCTAACCATGTTCACATTCCTTCTTCAAGGTTATTTCTTTATTCAGCCTCTGAGCTAGCCCCCCACCCTTAATTAAAAAGATTCCAAAACATAATGAGAGTGGGGAAAAAATCTCCCATCAGCTCTGTTCCATATATTAATCTGGATTAATTGGTAAAACTAATCTTCTTTTGGCAATACCCATCCAGGAGTTTAGGAGCATGACTTATTTGTGAATGTAGCATTGCAGAAGCATGGTTCAACTGCCCTTTCAAACAACCTTCCCAAATACATGAAATGCTAAGTATCCCCAGATGTATAATGAACATCTGTGGTAAAAACTGCTTTATTATGGCTCATTATACATTTCCAGTTCTTTGAAAGTCATTACTTAGCTTCATTGTTTAAAATCATCTGCTAAGTAAACTTTGCTTAGTCCTAAGAATATCATCAGTCCAACAATTTCAAAAGAACGGATTTTCCTTAGAATTTATAGGCTTTACTGCAACAAAGGGAATTCCGCAAATCCTTCTATTGGATTTGACTGTTATAGAATTTTCTTACAATTAATTATATGTTCATCCTAATGAATATTATACAGTGGGGCCTTCCAGAACACCGGTTTTGTTACTTTGTACTGTTGGTGTCAGCACTCCTCCATTAGATAATTAGGAAAGAAAACCACGAGACTCAGGTGCGAGATAACTTCGAAAGGCATCACCAAGATGGAATGTCGGTGCCGTTGGCCTTGGCAGGAAACCTCCTCCGCATGTGCAGTAAGACAGGCAGCAGAAACTCCAGAATCTTCCTCCAGCACAAGTATTAGTCCCTCCCAAATACCATGCCCCCTCTCCCCGTTTCAATGGCAGCCGAAGCAGCAGCAAAGCAGAGGCTGACAGTTGATTATTAAACAGGTGGAGATATCCATAGTGGTGTTCATTGGATGAACAAAGCCCTGCTCCTTTTCAACATGTTACTTAGATTAACAAAGAATTTCTAGGGAAGAACAGATGAATCATTCTCAATGAAATCTTATTGCTCTACCTAACAGAAGGAAGTGTTTATTGTTCCTTCTACAGTTATCTTTTTATTTTATCTGCTACGTTTTTAAAAACCAAGATTCAGAAATCTGGAACACAAATTGTAAGAGTGGGGTGGCTATTCAATTTCAGTTTGGGGTGGTGTTTTTTTAAATAGAATAATAGAGTTGGAAGGGACCTTGGAGGTCTTCTAATCCTACCCCCTGCTTAGGCAGGAAACCCTACACTGCTTTAGACAAATGGTTATCCAACACCTTAAAAAGTTCTCTTACTATACCAGTTTTCTTTTATGAGCTCTTGTGACATTTTGGTAGGCAGTACAATCAGTCTATTAAATATTAAACAAAACAATAATGCTCAAGCCTAAACAACTTGGAGTTAGAGGATAATAGCTATCAGAAATTAAGAACAATTGATACTGTTTGGAGAAAATTCTGCAAACTGACCTTCTTTATATGGTGAGCATATCAGTCTCTGCAGTGGTCTTAGAAAACCATAGATCCATGATGGCGAACCTATGGCAGTGTGCCAGAAGTGGCATGCACAGCTATTTCTTGGGCCATGTGAGCCATTGTCTGTTGCTCTTCCAGGTTCCAGCACACCAGACAGCTGGTCTTCAACATGCACATGCCAGGAAGGTGATCTTCTGGTTTCCAGTGCACACATGCACACTGGCCACCTGGTCTTCCAGTTCCTGGTGCACATGCATGCATGAAGGTGGCCAATGTGCATGCATGTGCCAGAAACCAGAAGATCATCTTCCTGGCGTGCACATACACCCCAAGCAGCTGCTCTTCCAGTTTCCAGTACGCACACAGGCACTCAAGTTTTGGCAGTCGGTGCCAAAAGGTATACCAACACTGCCATAGAGTATTTTGCTAGATATTTTCACTTACCTGTGGGACTTCTAAAACTACCACCCACTCCTGAACCGACCTGTCATGGGAGGGTTAAAGAACATTACAAACATTTCCTGAAACAACTTTCTGGAAAAAGGAGAGTGTGGCACTTGCCAAAGATAAGCACCTGGTCTCCCTAGACAGCTGGCGTTTTGTTAAGCATGTGGCAGGAAATTCTCTGCTTGAGGTAAGGAAGATTGAGACACTTCTAAATTACATTCCCCATGAGTGTTGCTAAGGCACACTTACAGATATTATATGAGGTAGAAAATTAGTACTTTCAATTGTTATGGTTACATATGCAGTAAAGTGTCAGTATTTGCAGTTTTTCAAAAGTTTGCCTATGGTTTATCATATAGTTCACCCACTGAGAAGAAAATGTACCTGCTGTAAAATGATGAAGTAGCTCAGGGGATGGAAGGAAAGCATTGTTAACTCTTAACTGCAAACGCTGAAATTCCCTTAGGGAGGAAGAGATTCTGTGGATGTCAAATAACCCCTTATTGACATTGCTCACTTTTTGTTCCTGTTTTGGAAATACTGTAATAGTCAGGGAGAGAAAGTGAACAAGGACAAAAAGATTAAGTTCAAAAACATAACCAAATGAGAACCTGGAAGGCAAGTTCTCTCAAGAGTTGGATGCCTCTGTAATATCTATATTCTCTCTTAATAGGCGCTATACTTTTACATGGCATTTTTAATACTCCCCCCCTCATTTCAAGTATCTTGAAATATTCCAAAAGCAATATTTCAATGAGAGCCAGTTTAGTATAGGACTTAAAATGGGAAGCTGAAAATCAGGAGACTGTGAATTCTAGTTCCACCTTAGGCACAAAATCAGCTAGGGTGAGTCACTTTCTTGTGACTCTAGGAAACAGATAATGGCAAACCACTTTCAAAATCTTGCCAAGAAAAGTGCATAAATTTGTGCAGGCAATAGTCAGGAGTCAACATTGACTTGAAGGCATGCACGCAGAAATTTACAACAACTAGTAAAAATATGATAAACCAACAAACTTTCCTTCAGCCTTAACAAAAAAGCAGTGGACAATTTCTTGTCACATCAAAGCTGACACAGCAGAATATAGAAAAACTTTAAAAAGTAGTGCAAGAGAGGAAGATGTGGAGAGAACTGGACCATAGAATTGCCAAGAGTCAGACAAATTGAATGGATAACATTGTCATCATCAATTTCTTGTGGAAATGCTCCCAAGAAATGTTGCCAAGGAGCATCACTGACTGAAAGGGAACAAAAAGGTCTTCCTGTACTACAGCATTATCATTTTACCCTGTATGATACAATTGACTAGAGTTTTTAAATCCATCTGTATCTGATATATTTGAGTTTTGCATGTACCCAACTACAATTTTATTTAAGAATAGGTGCCTTTCTGCTGTCTTAGACTAATTTTTTTTTACAATTCATTGTTCACACCAATGGAAGGTATGGGTGCCAACTCCAAAATAACAATAGGATGCTAGTTTATATCACCAGTTTTGTGCATCATTCTTTAATTTAAAAAGAAAAAAGTCAAGGACATAATATAAACCTTCCTTTAATATTATTCCCAACTTTCACATATAGACATTTACTGTATAAATGTGTCTGTATTATATATACCAGAGTGGTATTCACCTGGTTTTCTCTGTTCGGGCGAATCAGTACCGGCAGCTGAGGAAGGCTCTGCCCACCCTCCCTGATGTGATGGATATGTGCAGTCAAGGCGCGTGTGCTCATATTTGCAAACTTGTAGGGAAAGTAAGTGAATGCCACCCGTGATGTACACACACACACACACACACACACACACACACACACAAACCCAGATACATACATTCTGAAGTTTTTCTGAATACAGTACATTTTCAGCAGCTTTCTATAAAATTCATGGGTTTTTTTTTAAAGATGAATATAACATAAGCATGATTTTCAAAATGCTTATAGACTGATCTTACACAGTGGTGGGATTCACTAATCTTTGCTACTGGTTTGCAAATGTGAATGCGCTTCTGCACATGTGCAGAATTGTGCATGTGTGTGCATTACATCAGGATGGGTGGACAGAGCCTCCAGCAGCAGTCGCTACTGGTGTGCCTGAACCTGTAAGAACCGGCCGAATACCACTTCTGGATTTACACCAAAATCTTCACATATCTCAACCTCAGATTGACTAGTCTGAAGTACGTTGGTTCCTGGATATTTATTTATTATTTATTTATTTATTTATTTTTATTTATTTGTCTTGTATGCTGCCCACTCCCGAAGGACTCCGGGTGGCTCACAATTGACAAGGGAAGGGGGAAACTAGACAAAGACAACACTTTAAAACAAAAACCACAACATTCACAATTTCCGTGGAGCTGGATATTTCACAGCCCCCCGGCCTGCTGGAGCAGCCAGGACTTGGTGGCTTTGCAGAAGGCTGGGAGGGTAATAAGGGTCCGGATCTCGACAGGCAGATCATTCCAGAGGGCTGGAGCTGCAACAGAGAAGGCTCTCCCCCGGGGGGTCGCCAGCCGACATTGGCTGGCGGATGGAATCCGGAGGAGACATAACCTGTGAGATCTAATCGGTCTATGGGAGGTAATCGGCAGGAGGCGGTCTCCTTGAAGAGAGGAATAGCTATTGTCTCATCACTCAATACTTTTCCCAATTCTGTCAGATTTTTCAGAAATACCACGTGAGATTAAGCCTAATCACTAGCGGCTTTCTTTAATAAACCAGGATATCATTCATATTACCATATTAAATCAATATTCCCTGACATATTTCTCTCAGTCTCACACTTCAGTTCTGCCTCTGTTCTGTTGCTCTTGACAAAGATTCCCATTCAAGAAGGCTGAGACAAAGTAAGAGTTGAGTAGCAGTGTTTCTTTATGACCACATATAACATTTGCCACCTTCACTGAGCAACCCCCCCGTCCCTACTTTTTATTTTGAAAACAATGAAGCAAGTTGTTTTGTTGTTCTTAGCAGCCTTCATTAACCTGAGCTCATTCTGAACTCATCTTAGCTTTTTTGATATAATCACAACTATTTCAGGCAGTTTGTATTCCTTCTTCCTTGGTAACTTATCCTCTCCTTCTGTCTTTATATTCATCTTTTTGCTTTGTTTGTTTTCAGATGTCCTGTATATTTTTTTCCTGTGGACAAATTGACTTTTTCTGTTGGCCTCTTTTTCTTTTCTCATTGGAATTGTTTGCAATTATGATTTAAATAATTATTTCTTTTGTTTTTAGGAATTCGTGCTCTTCTTGAGATCTTTTTCCCATTATACATTATTGTTCTATCAGCAATTAATATTGGGAGTTACTCATGCTTACCATACATTACTTCTTTGATTTTCTTACAGTCTGGCTGAGTCTCTTTCTTTCAAAATATGTAATTACTGAAAACCCTGGTATTAACCCTAACAGAGGAATTAATATTGCCCCAATTATTTGACGACAAAGCATGCATTTCCTGAACAAGCAAGCAGATTGAAATTAATACAGTTCTTTCCTCTTCTTCTCAGTCTGTTGCCTTGTGATTTTTCCTAAGTCTCCTGACAAATATTCTTTTGAAATTTTGTATATTAATTCTACCACACTTGGACTATTGCATCCAGTTCTGATCACCACAATACAAAAAGATGTTGAGACACTGGAAGGAGTGCAGAGAATAACTGATGGTTAGGGGGCTGGAGACTAAAACATATGAAGAACAGTTCCAGAACTGGGTATGTCATGACATGATAGCACTGTTCCAATATTTGAGGGGCTCCTACAAAGATGAGAAGGACAAATTATTTTTCAAAACACCAAAAGGCAAGACAAAAAAATAGCCAGGAAAAGAAGCAACCTAGAACTAAGGAGAAATTTCCTAATGGTGAGAGCAATTGACCAATGGAATTGTTAGATTGGGTAAAGGAGACACACAAAGGCTTCAGTAACAACAGGGTGGATCCCAGACCCATCGATCAGGTACCCAAGGAATTCGACTTTTGGTACATTAATTTAACATTTTTCCTTTTTGAGGTGGAGACCCTTGTCTCTAATTCTGGTCAAAACTGCTTGTATGTGTTTTAAAAGTTGCACCTCATTTGCAGCCGATACCAAGATGTCGTCGAAATAGGGGATGACTCCTGGAATCCCCTGCAAAAGTCATTCCAGGGTGCTTTGGAACAGTCCAGGGGTGAGACAAAATTGCAGGCAGTGGCATTTGAATGCACCCCTGTGCATCACAATGGTTTGGGCCTCCACGGTAGCACCATCTACTGGCAATTGTTGGTATGCCTGCGCCATATCCAATTTTGCAAAGATTTTTCCTGGGCCGAGCGAATGAAGAAGGTGCTGTACAATGGGTACAGGTATGCGCTTTGTTGTAACGCTTTATTAATTGTGCATTTATAGTCTGCACAGATGCGGACAGACCCGTCAGGCTTGACAGGTGTCACAATTGGCGTCTCCCAGCATGCATGATCGACTGGTTCTAAGCTTGTCAATTTCTTTTTCTATTTTAGGGCGGAGAACGAAAGGTACTCTCCTGGGTTTTAGCCTAATTGGGGCTATTGTGGGGTCCAAGCTAAAGGAAATTGGGGTTCCTTTGTACTTACCTAGACCAGTGCCGAAAATGTCCTCGAACTCCTTAAAGATCGGTTCAGCACCGTTGCTGAAAACATTTTCGAACTCTTTAAAGATGGCTTCAGCGCCTTCACCACTCACGGAGTTGATTCCTGTCACTTTCATCCCCAAAGCTTGGAATCAATCAAGCCCCTGGAGGCTTTGGAGGTTTCCTCTGACCACTGTCATGAGGAGATTACTGCTGAATTATTTGTAATTTACCTGGAAGGTGTCTTGGCCCACGATGGGGACTTGGTAGTTGCACAGGCGGATGTTGGGGTTTCGGAGGTGACACTTCTGTAGCTTTGGGATCGCTTGCTTGAGGACTGACCATGGAATTATGCTCAGTGATGATCTGGTGTCGATCTCCATTTTGCATGGAGAGTCCTCGATGGGGACAGTGGCTTTCAGCTTTCTTAGGCGCCCGGAGTGGATTTGTGTGACATATGTGTAGTTGGCGATCCTATCGTCGCTTTCTGACTGTTTGGGTACTTCTGCCAAGCCCCTGGTTTGGACCGCAGTTGGTGGCTTTGCGAACCTCTGGGCTGTCTGGTGGCAGTAGGGAAGTTATAGCAATAGCAATAGCAGTTAGACTTATATACCGCTTTATAGGGCTTTCAACCCTCTCTAAGCGGTTTACAGAGTCAGCATATTGACCCCAACAATCCGGATCCTCATTTTACCCACCTCGGAAGGATGGAAGGCTGAGTCAACCCTGAGCTGGTGAGATTTGAACAGCCAAACTGCCGAACTAGCAGTCAGCTGAAGTAGCTTGCAGTACTGCACTCTAACCACTGTGCTACCTTGGCTCTGGTGTGTGGCACACCTTGGTGATGTGCCCCTTCCACTCGCATTGCTGGCAAGTTGCTTCACAAAAATGGCAGGATGCTTGGGCATGGTCTCCTCCACAGCTGGCACAGGGCGGAGCTTGCAAGTTGAATTTTTGTGCCAGCTTGGCACGATTACTGTGCATGCAGTAACTGTCGTACTCCCCGCTTTCAGAGCTCTCGGGTTCAGTAGTCTCGTGATGCACGCTGGTACTCTTCCGGGCGTCTTGAAGTGCGCTCTGGCGCTATAGGGTTTCCATTGATTTGGTGGCTGATTCGGATGCCCTAGCCTCGTCTAGTGCAATCTGCAGAGAGAGGTTAGACTTAGCAAGTAGTCTCCTCTACAGAGTAACTCTCGCACGCCACCAATTTTGTGGTCCAAAATCAGCTCGTCCAGGTCTGCGGCTTTTTGGAGCACTGCTACATACTCATTGATAAATTCGCCCTCCATCTGGTTCTGGATGTTAAATTCGTGCCGGCGAATGTATTTGGATGGCTTGGGTGCATAGTGAATCTTCAGCATTTGTTGCAGTGCAGACCAGGACACAGCTTGAAGTGGAGTTGGTTCCGAGAGGTTTTTCGCCATTTTGAACACTTCCCGGCTGCAGTAACCCAGGAACATGTTCTTCTTATGGGCTTCTGGAATGCGTGTGAGATCATTCACTTCGAGGAAACACTCGAATCATAACATGTACAATCTCCAGTGCTCGGTGGCTGCATCATATGGAATTGGTGCGGTGTGCATAGCCATCCTATTTTAATTTTGTCTTCAGCGATGGTTTGCTCAATGCCACACAGGATCCTCCGGCTGGATGGCTGGAAGTACTTGCAAGATTCTGTTGCTCTTTTTGTTCACCTAGTTGCCTTCCAATCCCACCTTCATCGCCAGATCGGTAAAGGAGGCACATAAAGGCTTCAGTAACAACAGCCCTTTATTGCAAGTCAAGTAAACATCCAGCTGAAGATGGGTCGGACAGCATCCCCTTTTAAAGGGATCTGTCAGAGCTCTTGACCATGATAATCGCCTTCTGTTCCCACCGGAACAGAGGACCTTGGTGGAAACTTCTATCTGTGGGGGTGGGATATCTAACAGGAATAGATTTCCTTCAGAAGTTCTGGGTGCTTTATCACAAGAGGCTTTCAAAAAGAGACTGGACAACCATTTGTCTGATATGATATAGGGCAGATATGTTTGACCAAAGGGCTGGATTAAAAGACCTCCAAGGTCTCTTCCAACTCTATTATTCTATGTTCTATTATTGAATTCCCTTTTTAATACCTCTTTCTCTTTACCTTCTCTTCACCTTTTCCCACTGGACACTCATACCAAAGAGTTTTCCCTCTTAAGCTCATGATGTGCATAATGTCACATATCTCTGTTGGACACAAATCATATAATTGTAAGTTATGTGTCCTTTCTTAATACAATTTCTCATGAACTACTTTTGAATCTTATTTGCAATATTTATTGAAAGCATTCTAGCTGTACATGGTAAATATTACATACATTTGCTTTCACCTAGACACCCAGTATCTAGGTGAAGGCAAATGTATGTAATAGTATAAATGTGTCATCTTAATCTTAATAATAATAGCTTAGCGGAAGAAGAATATTATATCTAACATTCCTAAAATGAATGCTTTCTAGAGTAATGCCACTTGCAGAAACAGAGAGGTGAGAAGTAAGCCCCTGATTTCCATATAAAAATAATCTGAAAGCACATGTGGGAATGTGTTAAGGAGATAACAATGCCCGGGGGGATGTTTGAATTCCAATGATACTTATTCTATAGCTGAGAAATGCCCCAAGAATCTCCTTCTATGACAGCTGTATAAAAGAAAATCCATCTTCAGCAAAGACCAGACAAAATGAGAAAAAGATAATTAGGATCAAAATATTTGAAAATATTTTATTCCACAAATGTTATGCTGTAAAGGGCCACTACATGATGACATTTGTTTATGAAATCAGCTTATCAGGCATTATGCTCTGATGCTATATGGTGTGACTAGAAAACAATACTAATCAACAAAAGATGGCATTAAATTGTGACAATCTGTCATGTTACTAAGAAACCATTGTCAATGAATGGGCATCAATTCAGAGGAATTTATTAAGATCCAAATATTTAAATGGTATGTGATAGGTTAAATTAGAGCAAGGGTGTCAAACTCAAGGCCCCAGAGCTGGAGCCGTCCAATGGGGTGCTTAAATCTGGCCCATGGGCAGGCCTGGAAATATCAAAGAACCAGCCTGTGGTGCCCCTGCTGGCCAAAAATGGGCCACATGGAGGCCTCATGTGGCCTGCCATTCAGTCTAAAAATAGGGCAGAGGGGATTGTGTGCATGCCTCCCATGCCCCATTTTGGCTGGCAGGATGAGCAGGAGGCGTCTGTCCTGTCACCACCATCACCCATTTCCCACCACCACCCCTGCCGGCCCATGGAGAACTACAATGCTGATCCAGACCTTGAAGAAATCCAGTTTGACACCCTTGAATTAGAAGTTATTTTCATGATTAGCAGCCAAAAATCCGTAAGATACACTAAGAAGTGTGGAGGAAATCTGAGATTGTCCCTTTCTTCAAATCCTGGATTAACTGGGGAATTGGCAAAATTAACCTCTGCTTTTTTTTTTCTTTCTTTCTTTTTTTTTTGGCAGCATTCCTTTCTGTTCTGCCACTTCTTTTCTTTGGAGAAAAAATGCTCTATATTTGGGATAGTGATACTCAGAGGACAAAACCTAAGTAACCTTTACCAAAGCACTTCATAGATTGGTGCATAATGTCATCATTACACAGTGATCTGTGTTTTCTTTATATATATACCTTAGGTTCATGGTTATTTCATTAGTAGATAGTAAAAATAATCACTGCTTCACAATAAAAATAAGACTTGGGTCATTTGTTTAAAATATCACATACAATAACCCAATATGAAAGGCCATCACAACGTCTTCTTGGGTCATTGTCTGCTAATGCAATTTTGAATATTATTGCTTTCCAGCCATTACTGTTTGTACTAGAAGACTGGCAAGGCTCATTAATGTGAATGAATGCCAGGAGATGACATCATTTCCATTTAATTGTCTTGTTTATTAGCAATGTCTTTTCAGTTGTTTTAATAAAAGGGCAACAGAAGATAAAAAAGGTACATTTGCATTCTTAAAAGAGATTCTGACAAGGTCTAGGAAGCTGTTGACACTTATTGTTTGCAAACGAGCTAATCAAATAACATTTTATCTTCAATTCTTGCAACTCACCATTTTATTCCAACCTGACCTATCTGTATTTAATGTTTTTTTATTCAAGAAAGCATAGAGTATTAAAAAAATTAAAAGGGATCTTATGCTTTTTTTTTGCAATTGTGAAATTATAAAAGCGTCAAGAAGATTAACAATAAGGGTAACGACTTTATTAAGAGAACAATGCCATATAAAATTGGCACAATGCTAAATCATTTTTATTGGATTATGGACTTCTCAAAAGAGTCAGATTTTTACACATTGTGTACAAAATGTGATAACTTGCACCTGATCATTTGAACTTTGAATGAGAACTCTGTATGATTTATTCTGTTACTACCTTCAGAAGTGTTTTCTAACACCATTCAATTCATTCGTATGCTTTATTCAATATTTTTTTTATGCTGCACATCTCTCACGTAAGCTGACTCTGGTGACTTATAGGTTATGATTCTGTTTTTTTGGAGATACAGACTCATCAAAACATTTAATATATTTCAAGGTCTTCATTGCTACACTACCAATGCTAATCAGTGGGATTATTCTTGATTGCTGGTTCCTTTACTTAGACTATGGTGCTGAGGAAGACTCCTGCGACTCCTTTGGACTGCAAGGTGATCAAAACCTGTCAGTTATAGAGGAGATGAACCCTGACTACACTTTAGAAGATCAAATCCTGAAGATGAAACTCAAATACTTTGGCCACCCAAATGAGAAGGAAGGAATCCACTGGAAAAGAACCTAATGCTGGGAAAGATTGAGGGCAAAAGAAGACTGGGGTGAAAGAGAATGGGGTGGCTGGATGGAGTCACTGAACTGTAGGCATGAGCTTAATAGACTCCAGAGGATAGTAGAGGACAGGAAGGCCTGGAGGAACATTGTCCATGGAGTCGTGATGGGTCAGACAACAACTTTGCAACTAACAACAACAATATTAGTTAGACATTTGATCCTTAGAGGCAGAAAACTAGCATTTCAATCTCTTCATTTTCAGCTCTGCTTACTGTACCTGTTATTATAATATATACATATACTTACATACATATGTGTATGTGGAGAGAGAGAGAGAGAGAGAGAGAGAGGAGATGAGAGATGAGAGAGAGAGGAGAGAGAGAGAGAGAGAGAGAGAGGGAATTCTATGTTACACTCAGTATCAATATTTCCAGTATTATGTTATCTGTTCCTTGATTTGCCCTTTTCAAAGGATTCCATATTTTACTACATCCCAGACCAGTTGAATTCCTGAAATCCTGGCTGTGTCTGTTTCCTGAACTAGTTTACATTCAAAGGCTGACAAATTGGAGTTTGTATATGAGCAGTTGTGATTCACTCACAGTCTGGCTTGGGCACATCTTTCTGCTATACTGAGCTCTTCAATTTCCTTATACAATATTATAGTCAATTTGATGCTGTCTAGTCCATCCAGAACTGTCCATGTATACAGCTCCTATTTTGGTTGTGTGAAGACTGTGTAATAAAGAAATTATTGGGTTTGCAGAAACTACAATACAAAAAGAACTACAATTTCCTCTTTACTGTTTCAAACTTGGAATTCCAATCTCCAAATACAAGCTGTGTATCTTCTTGCGTATACTGTTGGTTTCAAACTGAAATTAAACTAAAAAGGTCATCAGACATTTCTTTTCCTGTGTCAATAGTTAGAACATAAATTTGAATAACTGTTATATTAAGGGTTGCTCATGAAGCCTAATTGATATTATTTGGTCGTTGACTATCTTATACCAAGGATGAAATGCTTCTGGTACGGACCAGTTCACTGGAACCTGTAGTAAAAATTTGCTACCGGTTCAGGCAAACTGGCATTTCCGATGATCAGCTGGGCAATGATCAGCTGTGATGTGTGATTTATATTAGCTAAATCATCAGATTTCCTGCTTTCTAGCTAATCTGAATCGTGTGGCACAGCAGTTTGCCCCCCTCACTGTTCTACTTATTGCAGGCTTAGAAGGCTTCAAAATGTTCCTTTTTTAGCGCTGTGTGGGCATGCCTCAGATATGCATGCGCAAGCAAGCATCTACTCCGTAGCAGACTCACCGAACCAGTAGCAGACTTCAGAGGATTTCGCTGCTCACCTATGCATAGTCTTTATTTTCATAGATAGCAAAGATTTAGCAATACTGCTCCTTCTTTGTGTTTCAAGTCCTGAGAATCTAAGAGGGGCGTGTGTGCATATAAAAACAAGTTTTAGAAATGAAAAATTCAGTTCACACAGCTCTACTAATAACCAAGGGTGCATCCATCTATCAAGAAAAATGCTCATTCTTTTTCTAAAGCAAAAAAATCCATCTACATGACCGAATTTCATTGTGCCTATTCCTCACTTTCAGCCTCATCTGAAACATATCTCATCTCTGTCATTTATTTCTCTGATCACATGATAAAGCTGTAAATAACCCACTGCTGTGGCAGTGATGGTATTGGTGGGCGGGAAAGAAAAATTGTGATAGAAAGTCAGCTCACAATATGACAAGCTGTAAACATGAAAGATTATTCCTTAGGTTACTCAAAGACTTTTAAAAAGTCAGGGTTTTTTTTCCTAGCAGATTCTTAATGAAATGGGAGACTCTGGCAAGTAACCTTTCTGTTCTTCTGCCTGTTGGGTGCTGACTTTCTTTATGCTTTCTGTAAATGAAATCAAGTATACTGTATATAAATTATATCTTTATTTAGAAGACTCAGCTCCCGATTCATAATTACTGGAACCAAACTAATATTTGCATCACAAAGCTTATGTTAAAAGATTATTCTCATAGGGGCAAATTTTCATTAAGACTGCTATTTGTTTGCTGTAGGGAAGTCTACGTGATAGTGTCAATCCCACAATAGAAATTCTCAAAACAAGGTGGTCTAGCCAGAAACCTCCCTTTCTGCCTTGAATATATCCTTCTGTGTAGAAAACTTTCAATGCTCAAGCATAATTGGAGTTGATGCTGGGGCATGTTCATTCTATTTAATATGTCAGTTTTCTTAAAGGTAAATGTTTCCCCTCTCCAGCTATGTCTGGGTGTAGGGGGTGGTATATATCTCTGTTTCTTAGCCAAGGGAGCCAGCATTGTCCAAATATATTTTGGGGGTCATGTGGCCACCAGGACTATATGCCAAGGCATGGTACCTATTTATCTACTTGCATTCACATGCTTTCAAATTGCTAGGTGGGAAGGAGTTAAGACAAGCAATGGAAGCTCATCCCATTAACACAGAGTTTGGGTCTTGAACCTTGGCTGTCAGCTTTTAGTTCAGCATCTTTAACCACTGAGCCATCGCAAGCCCTCAGTCAGTTTTCTTAATATACATGTAATTTAATCTGTTTAGTCCTGATATACATTTTATGACTATTTCCTAAGTGTAGCCTTTAAAATGTAAGTTTTATTCATATGTATGTATGTATGTATGTATGTATGTATGTATGTTGGTTGGTTGGTTGTGGCGTGGCAGGAGCCGTTGGAGCTGCCGCCAGACTCCGACAGCGAGGGGGCTTATGAGTCAGCCTTGGAGGAGGTGGAGGACCCTGGACAGGGTGTCAACTCCGAGCAGGGCGAGGAGAGACTGGTTGGCCACCAGGTGGCGGCAGAGCATTGGATCAGAGGGAGTGTTCAGGAAAACATTTGAGAGTTGTTTCAGGATGCACGCAGGCGCATGGCTACTCGGCGTAAAGAACAACGCAGTAACTACAGGAGGTGATTAGGAGCAGCTGATGCTGATTAAGATCCTCTCCTGATTATAAAAGGGACTGTTTGTGCCACGCCCTGGTTGCAGGAGTCAACGTTCTCGTTCACGTTCATGATTCAGAGAAACCAACTTGGTTTGCTGTGAGAAGCTTGTTTAATTGATGCCGGAGAGCTTATCTCTTTGTTTATTTTGGGCTTGCAGCCAACAAGAGTCTGGACTGATTAAAACATTCTTTCGTACGTCTGTTTTGGCTTTTGTTCCTGGACGGAGAAGGGGGAGGTCAGAATATATATATATAGATAGATAGATAGATAGATAGATAGATAGATAGATAGATAGATAGATAGATAGATAGATAGATAGATATAGATATAGATATAGATATAGATATAGATATAGATATAGATATAGATATAGATATAGATATAGATATAGATATAGATATAGATATAGATTACATGGATATGGATATGGATATGGATATGGATATGGATATGGATATGGATATGGATATGGATATGGATATGGATATGGATATAGATATAGATATAGATAGAGATAGAGATAGAGATAGAGATAGATATAGATATAGATATAGATATAGATATAGATATAGATATAGATATAGATAGATATAGATGAGAGAGAGAGAGAGAGAGAGAGAGAGAGAGAGAGAGAGAGAGAGAGAGAGAGAGAGAGAGAGAGAGTCACAACCCCTGGTAAGCCCCAATTATGGGAGGAAGCTAACTGCTTCCATCATCTGTCAATCGGCTCGTCACAAGAGTCCATCACGACAGAAACCCAATATTTTTACTGTTGCCTTTGTTATATTTGTGTTTTTTATTTGTGCTGATAAGTCTCCATTTATTTATTTATCAGCACAAATAAAAAGCATATATATACTGTTGCAACAGTAAAAAATATTGGGTTTCTGTCTGGATGGTCTCTTGTGACGAGCCGAAGAAACAGAGAATGGAAGTGTGATCTTCCTCCCATATTTGGGCATACCAGGGGTTGTGACTTTAAATATATACCTTTCACCCTGGCCTGGCTGATAAGGAGTCGAGCTCTGTAGGTCAATGGTTAACACATCTGCCTAAGAGGCAATAGAGCACAGGTTCGATTCCCAGCAAGGGTATGGCTAGCTGATGAGAGCTAAATAGCTTGAAATAGATCTATACTAGCTCCCTTTATTTATTATCAGCACAAATATAACATATATATATATATATATATATATATATATATATATATATATATATATATATATATATTATATATATATATATAATATTATATATATATATATATATATATATATATATATATATATATATATATATATATATATATATGTTTCTTGAGGTTTTCGCGGGTGTTAGTATATAGGTCTCTAGTTGTTCGGGTTTTCTCCCGCGTAGAATTGGAGATGTCTTGGCGACGTTTCGACGAAGTCACATTCGTCATCTTCAGGCTGCTGCTGACTACTTCAGGTTTGGTGTTTCCAGGAGTAGTGTGGGATCTTGGCTGTTTTGTTCCCCAGGGAACGTCGAAACGTCGCCAAGACATCTCCAATTCTACGCGGAGGAAAACCCGAACAACTAGAGACCTACATATATACTATATATATATTTCTTAATATATTTTTTTCAGCATTCAGAAATACACATGCTGTACTTTTCTAATAAGTTTATTCTTCTTCTTTTGCATTAAACTTGTATCCCAGAAAAATGGATGCTAATGGACTATTCAGTCCCATGTCCAGTAACATCTGTTTGGTGGACCCACAGATAAATTCTCATGAAAATCCTTAGTAAGAATACAGCTTTATCATGCCCACTCTAATATAGAATATGTGCTTTGATAGAAATAAGTGATGCTTGGAAGAGATAAAACTATAACTGACTTATTAGATACTATTGTTTTGTTATTCCTCAAAAATCTTAGGAAATAAGCTTCTAAATTCATATTGAATGAGCGATCAAGAACTAGCTATAGAGAAAATTTTTAAAAAGCCAGTTTGGCATGGGGATTAGGTTTTACCAGGTAATAAACTGGGAATTCTAATCCTATTTAGGCAAAAGCCAGCTGGATGGACCTGGGCCAGTCACTCTCTTTCAGCCCTAGGAAGAAGGCAATGGCAAACAACTTCTGAAGCCTTGCCGAGAAAACGTCAGGGCCTTGTCAATACAGTCACTAGGAGTCAAGACTGACCTGAAGGCATCTTTTCAAATAAATAAAATGGATAAGGCCTACCAAAAGCACAATTAACCAGAAACTTTTAAAAATAAATGCCAGTGAATTTTGGTAATGTGACTTAGGCTTATTAAGAAGGAGGAATGGGAGACACAGTCGTTACTGTGTTATTACTATCATACCTGTATTAAACTCCAGGCTGGAAAGAATATCTCATATAGTTTGATCCCGAAAACTGTTTCTAGCTCTCTCAAATTCTCAACCTTTTCATCATGGATACCCTTTAAATTTGGTATTTGGTATTTATTTTCACTTATAGGCCGCCCTTTTCCCTGAGGGGACTCAGGGCGGCTTACAACTCACGGGAAGGGAGTGCAAAACAAGACGTAAAACAATATGTGGATACAAATACAAATAGTAATAAAACATAACATTCATTCAACATTCGGGTGGGGTGTATAAAATCCTATCCCCAGGCCTGACGGGATAGCCAGGTCTTAAGGGCTATGCGGAAGCTCTGGACTGTGGTGAGGGTGCGAATTTCTACGGGGAGGTCGTTCCAAAGGGTTGGAGCTGCTACTGAGAAGGCTCTCCTCCGCGTAGTCGCCAGTCGGCACTGACTGGCGGATAAAATTCGGAGGAGGCCCACTCTGTGCAATCTGATGGGACGAAGGGAGGTAATCGGCAGAAGGCGGTCTCTCAAGAAATCAGATCCACTACCATGGAGGGCTTTATGAGTGGTGAGTAGCACCTTGAAGCAGACCCGGAGATCAACAGGTAGCCAGCGCAGCTCGCGGAGGATAGGTGTTATGTGGGCGTACCGAGGTGCGCCCACTATCACTCGCGCGGCCGCATTCTGGACTAGCTGAAGTCTCCGATGCTCTTCAAGGGCAGCCCCATGTAGAGCACATTGCAGTATTCCAGCCTAGAGATCACAAGGGCTCGGGTGACTGTTGTGAGGGCCTCCCGGTTCAGGTAGGGTCGCAACTGGCGTACCAGGCGGACCTGGGCAAATGCCCCCCTGGTCACAGCCGACAGATGGTGGTCAAAGGTCAGCTGTGGGTCCAGGAGGATTCCCAAGTTGCGGACCCTATCTGAGGGGTATAAATTTTGACCCCCCAGCCTGAGTGATGGAACGCAAGCCAAATTGTTGGGAGGGAAACACACAGCCACGCGGTCTTGTCCGGGTTGAGTACCAGTTTGTTAGCTCTCATCCAGTTCTTAACGGCCTCAAGACCCCGGCTCATCACGTCCACCGCTTCATTGAGTCGGCACGGGGCAGACAGATACAGCTGCGTATCGTCCGCATATTGATGGTATTTTATCCCGTGCCTCCGAATGATCTCGCCCAGCGGTTTTCATGTATATGTTAAATAGTAGGGGGGATAAGACCGAACCCTGCGGCACCCCACAAGTTAGGGGCCTCAGGGATGATCTCTGCCCCCCCTACCAACACCGACTGCGACCTGTCCGCGAGTAGGAGGAGAACCACCGCAGAACAGTGCCTCCCACTCCCACCTCCCGCAGTCGTCGCAGAAGGATACCATGGTCGATGGTATCGAAAGCCCCCGAGAGGTCGAGGAGAACCAGGATGGACGCATGGCCTCCATCCCTGGCTCTCCAGAGATCATCGGTCAATGCGACCAAAGCGGTTTTCTGTGCTGTAACCAGGTCTGAAGCCAGACTGGAAGGGGTCAAGATAACTAGCTTCCTCCAAGGTCCGTTGGAGCTGGAAGGCCACCACCTTCTCAACAACCTTCCCAAGAAAGGGGAGGTTGGAGACTGGCCGGTAGTTGTTAGAACGGCTGGATCCAAAGATGGTTTCTTCAGGAGGGGTCTCACCACCGCCGCTTTAAGTGCGGCGGGGAAGTGCCCCTCCCGAAGGGAGGTGGTTACAACCGCCTGGATCCAGCCTCGTGTCACCTCACTGCTGTTGGCAACCAGCCAGAAGGGACACGGATCCAGTATACAGGTGGAGGTACTCACAGCTCGTATGGCCTTGTCCACATCCCCAGAGGCAACATCCTGAAACTCAACCCAGAGATGGTCTGCCAATCTATCCCCCTGTGTCTCGGCTGGATCTGCAGAAATGGAGTCCAAGTCCGACCGAAACCGAGCAATTTTGTCCACCAAGAATTGGACATATTCCTCAGCCTTACCCTGTAGGGTTCGCCCGGCATCCCTCCTATTTAGGAGGGAGCGCGTTATCCTAAACAGGGCGGCTGGGCGAGACTCGGCGGACGCAACCAAGGTGGCAATATGTGTTCTTTGGCTGTCCTTAATGCCCTGATGTATTCCTGGTGCATGTTGTCAGGACGTGCTCGGTTCGATTCGGACTTATCGGACCTCCATAGGTGCTCTAGGCGTCTCCCTCCGTCGCTTCATCTCCCGGAGCACCTCAGTGAACCAAGGAGATCTCCGGGATCCGCTGACCCGGAGGGGCCGTAGTGGCGCAATTCGGTCAAGGGACTCCGATTCCGCCAAGTGCCAGGCAGCAACCAGAGTCTCCGCCGAACTGTGGGTGAGAGTATCGGGAATAACTCCAAGCTCTGTCTGGAACCTTAAGGGTCCATAAGACGCCTGGGCGGGAACCACCTGGTCGGTTCCCTCCTCCCTACAGTGGGGGTTTGCCTCCGGAAGTCTAGCCTCAGTAGGCAGTGGTCTACCACGACAGGGGTATGATCTCACTACCCTCAGACCAAGATCACAAAGTCCACTGCTCTGGAGGAATACGGAGGTCGAGCGTGTGACCCGCTGAATGAGTTGGGCCCCCGAATTACCTGGTCAAGCCCATGGCTTTCATGGAAGCCATGAACTCCTGCGCTCCATCAGAGTGTTCACTGAGCGAAGGCAAATTGAAGTCACCCAGAACCATAAGCTGGGGAAACTCAATTGCCAGCTCTGCTACTGACCTCGAGGAGCGAGGGAGGGCTGTGCAACGCAGTTTGGGAGGCAGGTACTTGGCAGCAAACCCACGTGACCCTTGAGGTCCAGCTTCACCAGCAGGGACTCACACCCGACAAGCCCGGAGCAGGGAGCCTACGAGGTGCTAAAGACTCCTGAATAACAATAGCCACACCGCCACCCTTCCCTGGGCTCTCGGCTGATGCAGCACCTGAAATCCGTCTGGGCACATCTCAACGAGGGGGACTCCTCCCTCCGTGCCCAGCCATGTCTCAGTAATACATGCCAGGTCTGCCCTCTCGTCTAAAATTAAGTCCCGGACGAGGGGAGCCTTGTGAACAACAGACCTGGCATTTAGCGACAACAGCCTGAGGCCAGGGTCCCGATTACCCCCACCATCTGACCTCGGAGTGGGACTCATAGGGCCGGAAGGAGGGATCTCTGTGATGTAGCGAGCCCTCCTTCCCCGGTAATGGCCAGCCCTAAAGCCCCCGCCGTATCTGCCCCTCCCTGTTATGACCGCAATGCTCTGATCCTCTCCCGTAGCCGTAGTTCCCCAGCCACCCGGTGACTCCCGCATCCCCGGCAGGTCCTCCGAATCAAACATACTCAGGCACTCACACAAACAATCCCCACGCTATGGTTAAAACACAAAGAATACAACTATAATAATAATAAAAGTGGGTCATTCACACCATCCATACACTCCCATACACTCAACATACCAATTAAAAATTTGCGCGGGCGTACAAAGTGTGTACTTGGCTTATGTTGACTGTCAGAGCCAACAGACTGTCAGAGCCAACAGAGAGTCCGGTATAATGCAAGATGGAAAATATAAGTCTGGAGGTGTCTTCCGCCCCCCCCCAGAGGGGGGGGCGCACCCTGAGGAAAACTGAGTTAGATGGAACAAAGAGTTCCAATACCTTTTGTGGCCATGAACCCCAAGACCTACCTCAAGATTTAAATCATAACATTTATTCAAGTCTTCATGTACCCCCACGATCATGGTCCACGGACCACAGGTTGAGAATCAATGGTTTATTTCATTAATTGCTATGCCTCCTCTTCCAAGCATTCTGGCATTATCTTTACACACCTTTTCATTCCTTAAGAACCATTATTGGATAGTGTGGTTCAACAAAATAGGAAAGTAGTCAATGACTACTTCAGCTTCAACTACAACAATACACGAGCACACAATATATACAAACTTAAGGTAAACTGCTCCAAAACTCGATTGCAGATAATACGACTTCAGCAACAGGGTGGTCAATGCCTGGAATGCACTATCTGACTCTGTGGTTTCTTCCACAAACCCAAACATAACTTTAACCTTAAACTGTCTACTGTCAACTTCACTCCATTCCTAAAAGGTCTGTAAGGGGTATACATAAGCATACCAATGTGCCTACCGTCCCTGTCCTAATGTTTGCTTTTATTCCTATCCATTTCATGTATTCAGAATCATGTTTATACTTATCATGTTATCTAATACATACTTGATGAAATAATATATAATAAAATAAAAAATAAGAAGTTCAGAAAGTAAATAGTCAAAAATCTTTATGAAGTATAGCTATTCCAATAGGTACTTTCATGTAGCTGTAGACACTGAAAATAATTATAAATACACACTTTTAAGAGCTTGGAAGGTTGGAAGCATTTGGCCATAAATTGTATTCTCACAACATAAGAGAGGATCAAACCTTGTGAACCTCAGAAAGTCGCATCATAGATGCTATCATTATTGCCATATGAGTGCTAAATAGCGCTCTCCAATTAGATGGAAATCCTGTGGTGTGCTTTTGTTCAGCTATCTTTTTCCTCTCCAATTCCGGTTATAAAATAAATCCTAAAAGCCATGTTAGCTCTCTTCTTAACTGTCTTTAAGTGAGCTTAAAGAAATGAGACAAGGTAATATCTGTAGTCATCTTTAAAATGATGCACTTAGAAAGATGACATTTTAGTCATAAGCTTCCTTCCAGGAAAAAAAAAAACCTTTAATGGGGTTTTCAGTGCAGAAAAGATTTCAAATGGGACACACTTTGCATTGCTACCTTTTCTTTTAAAAAAGGAGTGCATAGTTCTTTCTAGAATTTTTACTATACCCATTAAAGTAATATGCATATTAGGAAAAGTATATATTGGATCTTTATGGCTAATGCTATTTCGTGATATTATCTTCCAGGCTCCCGTATTGGCCTGAAGATTCCAAGGCAGATTTGGCTACATTCAGTTTAATTAACAAATTTTCCTTCATGCATTGAAGTTGAACTCCACCAGTTATTTGAACAAGGTTGTATGGACTCTCCCAAATGCTTGCAAGTCCTCCTTCCAGGGGTGAAATCAACTTACCTTTGTTACCGGTTTGCAAATGTGAGCGCATGCGCCACCTCCGTGCATGTGCAGGACCTTCCATGCATGTGCAGAGCATCAAAATGGGACGAGCCTGCTACCGAGCGTGCCTGCAAAGGTAAGGTAAGTAGAACAGCGGGTGAGGGGGGCAATTAGCTAGAAAGCAGGAAATCCGACAATTCTAGCTAATATAAAGCATGTGTCACAGCTGATTGTCATAAATACCAGTGCGTCCAAAATGAATTTTTTTTTTACTACCAGTTTGGATGAACCGGTAGCATTTTTACTACCAGTTCAGGTGAACCGGTATGAACCAGTAGCATTTCAACCCTGCCTCCTTCAGATAATCTGGTGCTAGTGATCTTAAAGCAGATAGATCTTGAAGCATGGATAATTTGTGGCATTGTGAGATCCACAAAGGCTGACAAACATATTGATATACAAAGAGGGTTGTGAAAAGAAAACATTAACTGTGTTGCAGCACCTCAAGGTGATGTGTCTCTTTGAAATGGGACAGAGAGTGTAAGGAAAGTGACCTATGCATTAATTCCTTGAAGATCAAGAATTACTTATTGTGTAAATTAGATTTAATTCACTTGAAATGGGATTAGAGTGATGGAAAACTGCTGAATATAATTTTTCTAAGAATTACACTTGCTGTATGCCTTTAAATGAGAAGCTCCATCTTAATCAACTTGTAGTCCTGTCATTTAAACAAAGGTCTCTTTGTCATTCCCTATGATCATTTAAATTTATAATATTCTGTCAGCCTTGTGAAATTTCTTCATTTACTTAAAGTCAGCTTCTTTCCTTCATTTGGTTCAATGTCCTAGAAGACTAAATAAAATAGTTAGAAAATGCAAAGTTTTTCAATTGGCTGAAGGAGAAATGAGTTCCTTGTACATGTACACTATATCAATATGAATTCAATTTTTACATAATTATATTTGTCTAAATTGCCATTTCCCATTCCTATAATCTTTAATGCAATTAATTTATAATTCTGTGAGTTGCATCTGCAGAATATCCCATTCGTTGACAAATGGGCCTTGTAAGTATATATCCAATTCACCAATTTATATCTTAAAGTCTGATTAACTGCCATGGATCCTTCAAAGAATTTGATGAATACAGGCTAGTTATTGCACTTAGTGCTGAAAATAATTCTACAGAACAATCCAGGCAATGGCCACACAAATAATCAGGCTAATCACATGTGCCAAATTTCATTTTACATCTTGAGCAAGAGAACATTTGGGAAAGAGGATTTTGATTGAACATTAGGACAAACACCAAGAGCAGTTAGATGCTGGTACCACTCCAGTTAGGGATGTGGTGGCTCAGTGGCTAAGATGCTGAGCTTGTCGATCAGAAAGATCGGCAGTTAGGTGTTTCGAATCCCTAGTGCCATGTAACCAGAGGTGGTATTCAGCAGGTTCCGACCAGTCCTGGAGAACCAGTAGTGGAAATTTTGAGTAGTTTGGAGAATACCACCTCTGACTGGCCCCACTCCCATCTATTCTCTGCCTCCCGAGTCCCAGCTGATCTGGAGAAAATGGGGATTTTGCAGTAACTTTCCCCTGGAGTGAGGTGGGAATGGAGATTTTGAGTTGAGTTGAGTTTGAGTTGAGTTTATTATATTTCTATGCTGCCCTATTCCCCGAAGGGACTCAGGGCAGCTCACAACCAAGTCAGGGGGGTGGGGGTACAAATAAGAAAAAAGAACATGAACAAAGCAATGCCACAATTTAAACACTCAACAACCATACCATTCGAGGGGGGACAAAACTCATTAGCCCCAGGCCTGTCAGAACAGCCAGGTTTTAAGGGCTTTGCGGAAGGCCTGGAGGGTGGTGAGGGTCCAAATCTCCACGGGGAGCTCGTTCCAAAGGGCTGGAGCAGCCACAGAGAAGACCCTCCTCCGGGTGGTCGCCAGTCAGCATTGGCCAGTGGATGGAATTCGGAGGAGGCCTAATCTGTGGGATCTAATCGGTCTGTTGGAGGTAATTGGCAGTAGGCGGTCTCTCAAATACCCAGGTCTAATACCATGAAGGGCTTTATAAGTGACGACTAGCGCCTTGAAGCATATCTGAAGACCAATAGGCAGCCCAGTGCAGCTCGCAGAGGATAGGTGTGACATGGGTGTACCGAGGTACACCCACAATCGTTCGCGCGGCTGCATTCTGGACAAACTGAAGTCTCCGAATGCTCTTCAAGGGCTGCCCCATGTAGAGCACGTTGCAGTAGTCCAGTCTTGAGGTCACAAGGGCACGAGTGACTGTTGTGAGGGCCTCCCGGTTCAGGTAGGGACGCAATTGGTGCACCAGGCGAACCTGGGCAAATGCCCCCCTGGTCACAGCCGACAAATGATGTTCAAAAGTCAGCTGTGGGTCCAGGAGGACTCCCAAATTGCGAACGCTGTCTGAGGGGCATACTGTTTGACCCCCAGCCTGAGAGATGGAATACTTGGCCAATTAGTGGGAGGGAAACACAGCAGCCACTCGGTCTTATCCGGATTGAGTGCAAGCTTGTTGACCCCCATCCAGACCCTATTTTACAATAGATTTTACAATATTGTTCCCCTGCCACGTCCACCAAGCCATACCCACAGAACCAGTAGTAACATTTTTTAATCCTACCACTGTGTGTAACTTGTCCCAGCTTCTGCCAACATAGCAGTTTGAAAGCATGTATAAATGCAAGTAGAAAATAGGAACCACTTTTGGTGGGAAAGTAACAGTGTTCTGTGTGCCTTCAGCATTTAGTCATGCCAGCCACATGACCACAGAGACGTCTTCAGACAGCGCTGGCTCTTCAGCTTTGAAACATAGTTGAGCACTGCCCCCTAGAGTCGGGAATGACTAGCACATATGTGCGAAGGGAACCTTTACCTTTACCTTTCCATTCTGGTTACTCAGACTGGTAAAGTCCCCTTCATTGAAGGAGCTAGGCAAAGACTACACATCAATGCGAGGGAGATGCTTTAATTTGGATTCTTGCACAAACACAGGATTGCACTCAAATCCTTAGAGAAAGCCATTCAAATACTCCATGATCCTATAAATGAAATAACTTTATTATGAATAAGAAGGGCATGATGGCTCAGTTGTGAAAGACACTGAGCTAGTCAGTTAGAAAGCTGACAGACTAAGTTCAAGACCCAAGCACTATTTGACAGAGTGAGATTTTCTTGCCCCAACTCTTCTCATCTAGCAGTTTGAAAGCATGCACTGAAGCAGGAAGCATTCTATGTGCCTCAACACATAGTCATATAGCTAGCCATATACAGTGTCTTTGGACAATGCCAGCTCTTTCAGCTAAGAAATGGAAATGAGCACTGTCCTCTGGAGTCGGACGTGGTAAGGTAAAGGAAACCTTTACCTGTACTATGAATAAAAGTATCATAAATTTCAGGGAAGACTTTTATGCCTGTATGATAGTCTTCTGGTCAAATATCACCAGTGATGAGAAATGTTCTCTGTTGTCCTTTACTAGATTATTTGATATTTAAACCAACCATTAATGAAACAGATAAGTGAGTTTCACGTTTTAATTACATTTTATCTCTGAAGGTTGTAAAGATTTATGGCCATAAATTCAAAATGAATAGACTGAAATTTGGGGCTATTTATTCATTTTAAGCTTTGTTCTGCTTTATTTTATAAAAATTCATATACTGTAGGTATTCCTTTATGAGGCAACAATTGAACAAAAGATTGTTTCTACCCAGCCATGAAGCTCAAGTCTGTTCAAAATGACCCAACATATTTCAAGACATAAAGTGGATGTGTTGGCCAAAGGGTGGATTTGCATTTAAATGATATCCTCCTTTCCATTCAAAACATTTACATTCCAGTGAATTTTAATATTGACTGGTAGAAAGTTCATCTATGCAGAGCCCTTTTCTGAGAGAGATGGGCAATTAAAAAGTATGATAGATAAACAAACAAACAAACAAATATCCTTCTTGTGTTATAACTTTATCACACACTTGTTTGCAATGTTCTATTCTGAATTTTAAATCTGGAAATGTGAACCTCATTTGTTAAATTCTGGCCAAAGATACAGAGAAATACAAAGACTCTTATGGATTGCCTTTTTTTCTTGCTAGAAAGGTTATAGTAAAACAAATTCTGATTATTACAATAACAACCAGTTCATTGCCCATAATTTTCCATCTTGTGCATACATTTTGCCACCAGAGATGATCTCACTAATGCATCATTATTGTTCTCGCCATTGTATCATTTGTTGCCTGCTCTTTAGAAAGAATTGCATTACTCACAGGATCACAAGACAAATTCTGTTCAACAGCCATGATTCATGTAGTCTGATGAAATGAATCTCCCGTCTTCATCCAAATGGAGTGCTTTGTAGGGAGGTAGTGTGTAAATCTGGATGGAAATAATGATATAAGCATAAAGACACTTCTTTAAATCTTGTTGGTGATGTTTAAAATGTGCATTGTTGGTTAACATTAAGATTTAAATCACCTTTAGAGTCTGTTGTTACCATTTCAAAGCTCAGTGTAGAAAATTTATTGGTATTTCAATTTGGTGTGAAGTTTGAGCCCAACACAAAGCAGCTATTCAGAGTACATTTTAATTCATTTGAAGTGTGATCGAGATTAACTTCCTATGTCCCTGATTAAAAATAACCCAGAATCCTATAGATCATTTCTCTCTTGTTACAGAAAAAGAAGATAGATACAAGTTTTTTCAATTCATACTTCAGAGTTGAGAAAAACTGTGATCTGGCACAGAATAGGTTGAATTCTTTCTGGAGTGAAGAATCTAGTATAAAGTGTGTTGGGTGATTTTTTGCATAGTCCTAGTTGAAGCAATTTTTTTTAAAAAAACATACATTCTGAATAAATGGTAGGAAAAGCTTCCTAAAGATAAAAGCAGTTTAGCCATGAAAACCATTTTTCAGAGTGCTACTGAACCATCTTTTGCTGGATGTGTTCAAGCAGATACTGAAAACCATCTCTAAGGGATGCCTTAATTTGGATTCTTACATTGAATTAGACTTAGTGGGTTAAATGATCCTTCCCAACTCTAGAATCCTTTGTCTACTAAAGCTGTTATTATAGTCACTGTTATTTCAACTTCGATGCTTAAGTAAATGCTTGCTTTCATTGATTGGTGAATACAGCCAGAAATGACAACCTTGCTGTTCTGATGTGGTCCATTTAACTCAGTGGCGGGAACAGAAGACATCTTCCACAAGCATAGATGGACTTTCAAATGTGAGGAAGGACTCCAAAATGTGTCCTACTAGTTTTCATTTGATGAATAATTGAATAACAGAGAGGGGACCTTGGGCATCTTTTGATTCTACCCCCTACTCAGGCAGTAAACCCTATACCATTTCAAACAAATGGTTGTCCAATCTCTTCTTTAAAACCTCCAGTGTTTGAGCACCCACAACTTCTCGAGACAAGTCATTCCACCAATTAATTGTTCTAACCATCAGGAAATTTCTCCTAAGTGCTCGGTTGGTGCTCTTCTTGATTGGTTTCCATCCATTGATTCTTGTCCTGCCTTTTGGTGCTTTGGAGAGTACGTTGATCTCCTCTTCTTTGTGGCAGCCCCTTAGATATTGGAACACTATCGTGTCATCCCTAGTCCTTCAAACTCAATTCCTGCAACCATTCTTCACGTGGTTTAGCGTCCAGTCCCCTAATCATCTTTGTTGCTCTTTTCTGCACTCTTTCTCAACATATTTTTATATTACAATGACCAAAATTGGATGCAATATTCCAAGTGTGATTTCAGAATGATGACCATTGTATTAGCTAGCAGAATATCTACTAAGGCCCATCTCCTTTTTATTTCTCCTACTCCCTGGCCTTTCTGATTCAATAACACATGAGAGAAATATTCTGGGAGTTGACTTAAAAAATTAGAAAAAGCACTATTGTGGCTCTATTTCTATATCAAGAACATTTATAAATATTAGGGGCTGCATAACATAATATATCTCAGTCTTTGGCAATTATCTCAAAAAGCCATGGTGAACACAAGATGCCACCAAGTGTAATTTCAGTTTTTTCCTAGTTATGCAACTATGTAATAAATGAGCATGGACCAGTTGATTGAAACGATCGTATAACCAGAAGCAATTCTTGTAATAGCATTCATTGGATTTTTTTTTAAAAAAACTGATACTTTCAACAACTATTTACCTGCATACCTGATGACACTGTTGTATAGAAATAGTATGCGGCATAAGCTGGGTTAACAAGACTGGACAGCCCAGTGGTGGGTTCTGGGTGTATGGCCCAGTATGGGTGTACCAGTGGCCGCTGGGACCACCGTATCAGAATGGTGGCTCGTTGGGCCCACCTGTTCACGTTCCTTAATGCTTTTGAGGGAAACGGGCCAATTGCACATCTGAGCACAGCATACGGTGCCTGCACAACCTCCACTGAGCAGCTGGGGCGTCGCAGGGCAGTGGCGTGTGTATGCGTGCACAGCGTGTGTGCCTGATGTGGGCGCCCAGCCCCATTGAAGCGTACCGGTTGCGACAGGATCCAGAACCCACCACTGGGACAGCCACCTATCTGAAATGGTATAGAGTTTCCTGTTTGAGTAGGGGGTTGGACTAGAAGACCTCCAAGGTCCCTTCCAGTTCTATTCTGACTGATTGGGAAGTGCTTTTTCACTTAATAGGGGGGTGTAATAACTGTAACTACCTTTTTTTTAGTATTCAAGTTCTACAGGTTTGCATGATGAACAGACTAGATTTCCATGTTAAATGCATATTTCAACAAATGACATTGTAAACTGCTTTCAAATGTGTATATTCTACATTGGTGGAGGATAGGTGAAATAGGAAAACTGGAATTACTAAGACCAAAGAATATTTCCCATGCACATAAAAAACCATAGCAGTTATGATTCATTAGAAAAAATTGATTTCTAAGTTGGTTAAAAATTTCTAAGCTAATTATCTAACAATAGCTGTGTAGATCAAAGTGTGCAAACTTTGTGTTTCATTAGATGATACAAGACAAGAGAAAAGCCAGAAACTTAAACTGGATGATATAACCATAAGCTATATTGACTCTAACATAGATTGCTATTTGAAAGCTTGCATTCCTCTCTGGTGCCATTTGGATTAAGCCTAAGAACAAATTATTAATTGGCTTCCTTATTCTTTTATTATGGCTTGTGATTTTTGAGCACTTACTGTTTAATTGCTCTTTATTTTGTTTATTATAAGAAGCAAGATTTGGGGGGGGGCGTGTAGCTACTCCGGTATTATGAGGATTCTTGTATTATAGTGATAAGGCAGAATGAGGAAGACTGTGAGTTCAATTCCACCTCAACCATGAAAGCCAAGTGGGTAAGTTTGACTTGGGCCAATCACTCTCAGCCCAACCTACCTCATAGGGCTGTTGTTGTAAGGAACACAGGAAGAGAAAGGTTCCTGTTGGATATGTTCACTACCTTGAGATATTGGTATAATAATAATGGTTGGAGAAAACTAAATTAAAAAAATCAAAACTTCCCAAGGAAATTTGCCCAAGATTGTTTTGCATTGCCAATGAAGGCCTACTTTTAAGGAAAACTTCTTAGGATCAGTGGACTCCTGCTGCTGCCTGTTGAACAGTAGTGGATTCAATTATTATTTTTTTACTACCGGTTCTGTGTGCGTGGCTCAGTGGGCAGGACATGGCATGGTGGGCGTGACTTGAGGGATGTGGCAGGGGAAGAATATTGTAAAATCTCCATTCCCTCCCACTCCAGGCGAAGGTTACTGCAAAATCCCCCATTTCCTCCCAATCAGTTGGAACTCGAGAGGCAGAGAAGAGATGGGGTCAGGGCCAGTCAGAGGTGGTATTTACCAGTTCTCTGAACAACTCAAATTTTCCACTACTGGTTGTCCAGAACTGGTCAGAACCTGCTGACCACCTCTGCTGTTGAACCAATGGACTAATCAAAGGGTGAGTTGAGTAAATGCTGTTCTTTGCTAAATTCACATTTAACTGAAATAATTTCTAAACAAGACTTGAGTGGAAAAAAAGTAAGAACTACAGATGCTTTAAGCAACAGTCTGGAAAATGCCTGCATTCTAAGTAGTTCCAAATGACTTTTAGACTTCTTTTAATCCATTTCTTGCTGTTCTCATCTCTAACAGATCCAGCTTGGTAATAGGAACTTGCAGAGAAACCCACACTGTGTATCAAATGCAAATTATAATGCTGTGCCCTCAAATCCTAGGAAACACTTCACCTAAAGTTATAGCTTTGCTGCTGATAAAAACTCTATCAAAGAATAAATTCCAAATAACCACAGGAATCCTTGCCAGTTCATCCTCCCCTTCTTCTCTACGGGCATTAGAGTCACAATGCTAGAGGCTAGCAAAGCTTTAATTTGGGGAGATGGGAGGGGCAAAGCACCAACATCGAACTGTGCCAAATTAGCATAAACTTGATCCATTTGTTCATTCCATGCCAGAGAAGGATTAGTCTAACTGTGATTCAAGGCATAAGGAGGTTGGTGTGTCCCTCGGATTAACCTGCTTTCTGATAGACGCCATTCAGGAGTCTGACAAAGGAGAAGGCGGGGTGGGGGGAGTGGGAAGGGGGTAAAGACATGCCCTAATCATTCTACAGCCTGCTCAGAGCGATCCATTCTCTTATTCCTCTGGAGACATGATTAGCAGTTCCATCCTGTGACTCAGCCTGATGCTATCTGCTTGTGATATTGTAAACAGGATTTCTTGAGAAAGAAAGCATTAGATGGCTATCTGCCATGTTGCACTCGAACAAGCCTGATGAATATAAATGTACCCAGGCAGAGGACATGGAAAAGGGGTGGGGGAGAGAGACAGAATGCAAGTTTATTGTCAAGCTTAAAATATATTGATTCCTGAATTCAGTGGCCCAGGTGAATAGAGTTCTCTCTTTCTATCTTGCTGAAATGTAAAGTTTTATTACCTCAATATAGAGTGAAAGGATTAATTTCAAGCAAGTCCTGCAGACCGGTTGCATGCAAAAAAATATCATTTCACTTTAATAATTATATTAATGGAATATGCAATGTGATCTATATGGAGGGTAGTAGAAGAGACACCAACCAGAGAGTGGAATAATTTAATCTTCTCTTTCCCTTTCTCCTCCTCCTTCTAGGGGTCTTATAGAAGACTTGATGTAACCCAAGTGAGGAATGGGGAGAATTTGGGTTTTTTTTTAAAAAGAGGCCCCATTATTTATGCCAAGAAGAAGCAGAAGGTGGAGATAAGTACTAAAAGGATGGAATTTGAATACCAAAATATCTAAAAGAAATCAGACTCAGATTGATTCAACCTCTGCTAGAATAAAAAGTAAGAAATAGGAAAGGACTCAATTGTCTTTAAAAAGTTATCATCCTGTTTGATGAAACAGATTTTTTTTATTTAATTAAAAATAGAGACATTTGGTGAAATGAGTGGGATCCCACCATCTTGCCTTACCCTAGCTTCTTACTTTAATTATAAGTAGGTGAACTGAGGGTTTTACCTTTCACTGTACAGCCAACTTTCTGGCAAAGATCAGGTTTTTTGTGGATTTTCTTATAAATACAGTCATGGTTGGACTGGAAAAATACTGAAAACTGAAGGAATCAAGATGCCCCAAAGAAATACTATCAAGAGTCTAGATGAAGATGATCCCTACTTCAAGCTGTCAACACTGAAGTCAATAAGAAATTTAGAAGTAAATATATCATGAGAGGGAAGAACATGTTAAAGTCCAAAATCATTGGAGAAAATATCAAGGTAATTGACACCTGGGCAACTCCAATCTTTATATACAGCTGAAACAGTGGACTGGCCACAAACAGAACTGAAAAGGGTGAAAAGGAAGAAAAAATAATGACAATGAATCATGTTTTTCATCCATGCAGCAATGTTGACAGGCTCCACTTACCAAAGAAAATGGAATGGAATGTTGCAAGTACACCAGAAGAAGAAGAAAAAAGCCATTGGAAAATAAATGTAAGACATTAAAGAAGATGTACTGAAGTTGGTATACCAGGAAAGCTTACTGATTATTGGAGAAACCAAAGTGGACTATAAGAAAGATCAAATGAAGAAAGAAAGAGAGAGAGAGAGAGAGAGAGAGAGAGAGAGAGAGAGAGAGAGATAAAAAGGCAAAATATTACAAGGTATGTATATAAAAACTAGCAGACAAAAAAACCCCAAGATCTAGCAATGACTAAGAGTAGGAAATTTGAAGAAAGAGACAAAGGGGCTAATTCTGGTTGCACAAGACCAAGCATTAAAAACGAATTCATACAAAGCCAGGTGAAGGACATGGATCATTATCATTATTTTTATGGTCTTTTTCTAGTACATAGGGTATCTTGATTCCTTCTGTTTTCTCTATTTTTCCCTGTTGTTGGTGAGGGTAGCACATCTGTACAGTCCAAACTCCATACAAGTATATGTCAAATATGCCTTATTATTGATCTTCCTTTTCTTGCAGTTTTCTAAAATCATTTTGTCAATTAGTAGCTGGTGTTTTTGTTCCTTTGCTGTTTGGTTTCCTTTCTACTCTGATGGAAAGAGCTTGCTTTCAACTAAATGCTGTTGAAGTGCCTCAACTACCACATCAATTAGCAGTTTGAAAATTGTTAGTAAGCAGATAATTGACTTGTAGTTGCCTAATGCCATCCCTTTTGTTGGATCTTTCAGATTTGTTGTTGTTGTTGTTGTTGTTGTTGTATTTATTAAATAATTTCCATATGTTTGGGTTGATAAACAATCTAAAACTTCATGAAGGGCTCAACAATCTGAAGAGTTTGGGGACTTCCCCTGTTTTAAACAAAACTTCTCCTATATTTTTGTACTGAATATTGTCTGTAACAAGTGTACACTTATAAACGCTAGAAATAAACTAACACATTTGAATTAAAAGGATGAGTGATCATCATATTTTGGTTTCCTGTGTTATTTATTTGTTTCTGAACCATTATATTCTGACCCCTCTTTTACCGAGCACTCCTCCCTGCCTGGTTTATTACAGTAGACACATTTTTCTTTCATAACTATTTACATGTGTAATTACTATAGTCACTTCAGGAATTGTTTGCTAACGGCTCTGTGTAAATACTAATTATCAGTAATTAAAAGAAAACACCCAGCTATTAGAAAGATAGTGATAGGGCTAAAATGCTGCTTAGGAAGCAAACAATGTTTGTTGAGGCAAAATTAAATATCAAATAACTTTCTCTCCATATAATTATACCACATGCATCATTTGCCTGCTGTGGAAATCAAAGGGCTAAAGACAGACAGGTAACCTTGGCATTTTTTCCTTCATTCTCCAAAACCCAAAACAAATTGCGCTGGGAAATCAGTTGAATAATGGAGAACTTTTCATGCTACAGATGCAGAGAAGCACCAGATGCTTAGTGCATGCATTTCTTCCCCCTCACAACATGCTAAAACTAATGTGTCTGCCGAATGATGCTTTGGTGAGTTAATGTTATAGGCTATAAAACACAATAGGAGTCCATCTTCTTTCAAACAAATGACAATAAATTATTTAAGTTTCATTCCATTTCGGTCTTTTGCACTTCTTATCACATGCAGAAGTAAAGAGATACAAAAGTATACCTATCATGTTCCTTAAAAATAGTTTAATTACAAAATTTGTTACATCATCTTTTATGAGTGGAAGTTTCGAGTGTCATCCATGGGATGATGAAAATAATATTTGCCAATTTGAATAAAGGAGATATTACATTTGTTATTGTAATGGAACTGAATGTCACCGTTCCATTCACATTGAAATGTATGGATATATTATTTACAAGTGATTTGTGCCACTTTAAATAAAGGATATCTACCAGGTTATAAGAGCAATAAAAGCCCCAAGTACCACACAAAAGTCCAAATGAATATTTATAATTCAAATTCATCCTCATCCTCATATACAACTATCAGCAGCACCCATCCTGATACATGCATTAGGTATTGCTCAGCCCTGCTCACTCACACACAGACATAACTGCAGTTTAGTGAGTTTATTACTATTCTCCAGTAATTCCCTTCTCTAAAACCCAAAACTGTCTCAATTAAGTCCAGCCACGAGCAGACCAAAGTTAATCCATAAAGCAATGGCCCAATAATCCACAAAGCACTTGAAAGTTGCTGAAACAAAATAACTCCACCAGACAAACTTAAATGCAGCAAGCAAACCTTAAACAAAACAAGAGAGCTGATGAGGCAAGAAAAGTCCACAATTTTCAAGTCACAATTCAATTCCAAACACGATGTCAATCCAGAGTGAGGCAGGAATCATAATGACCAGAAAACATACTGTTGTTGCCCACCAGTGGAGCTGGTGACAGACTCAGACAGTGAAGAGGTTGGGGAGGAACAGGGCCAGTCCTGGAGTCTGGGGAAGGCTCTGATGAGGGCTCTGTGTCAGAGACAGAGATAGGGCCAGGGTCATCCGACAGTTATCAGCTGCCTTCAGAGTCGGAGATCACTGGGGCAAAAGAACAGCTGAAGCCTGTTCCCAATATGCACATGTGCAGACCTGACAGGAGAAGGGAATAGTTAAGGAACAAGGGCCAACTCAGAAGTAAAGGCACAGGTGGACAATGAATGGTCCCTCCCATAGGGAGTAAAGAGGAGCGAAAGGGGAGTTGAATTTCCAGGAGACAATTAGTTCACTTAATTAGTGTGAAGATTTCTTCATGACACTCAGAGACTCCTTGCCAAGTTTTTTCTTGTACAGCATTGCATTTGGAAGATATCAGCCTGGCAGCTCTCCAAGCCTGATAAGATCTGTGGTTGTAAATTCACCCTTGAAAGACTGTTTGCCAGGACTTTGCTGAATGTGAATGAGAGAAATTCACATTAGCTTAATAAAAGGGGTTTTTGCTTTGTGATTTTGTGAAGCTTAGGTCAGAACACACACAACTAGAAAACAAACACATTCACAGCAACTCCTCTATCTGTCTGCTGTGATAAATAGCTGGCTTTCCAGTGCAGCCTATCAAGATGGGTGGTGCTTTCTCCTATTGAGTAATCTGGCTAACCTTCTCTGCTCCTGCTGTCAAGGTTCCAACTAATGAACCCTACATAGTTCTCAATATCCTTCTTGAGGGTTGGTCACCAAAACTGCCTTTTTAGTAAGTGAACAGTTTTTACAAACCCAAAGTGCCTAACCACTTTGGCATCATGGCAGGTTTGCATGAGTTTTCATCTCTGGCTGACTGGGACATATAATTTTTCTCCCACCAAGGCAGGCCATCCTTCATTGAGCAGGAGTCTTTGTGGTTTAGGAACCATTCGTCATGGTCTAGGGCAGTGATGGGCAACCTTTTTGGCGTGGTGTGTCAAAAATCGGCAAAAAATCGAGCATAACTCGCGTTGTGTGTCACTTCAACAAAAACATAATTTTGCGCAATTTAAAGTTGCTGCTAATGGCGCTCACAGTTCCCGTTGGCACTCCGCTGTTCCCTGCTGTGGTGCGGTCGTAACCGACAGTCCCAGGAGTAGACTCTCTGTGCCGGCCTGACTGGAGAGAGGCGCACACTGTTCCCGCGCTCCTCTCCTGCGGGTCCTTTCTCGCCGCGCTGATGACGTGTGTGCGCATGGCACACACGCCTTACCAGCAGCCCCTGCGCTCAGAAAGGAGCGGCGGCAATACAGTAAGTGTGTGTGGGCGGGGGAGATCACACGTCCCGCCCCCCCCGTTCCTCCAGCACAGATTCTTTCATCCTCGGCGGCCGTGCAGGAGCCGAGGATGAATCGCATGAAATCCTGTGCGTGTCACCACTGACACGCGTGTCATAGGTTCGCCATCACTGGTCTAGGGCCTGCTTAAAAGCTAGGGTGGTGGTATTTTCCAGAGATTTTGAAGCTGGGGAGAAGGAGCTTATTTATTTCTAGCTTGGTGCTGTTGTATTGCGGTAATCTCATAAAGCATAATCTAGGGAGTTTTTGCCCCCTGGAAGGCAACGGAGGGTGAAGTTAAATCACTGGAAGTATTGAGCCCAGTGTGATTGCTGAGAATACATTTTCCTTGAGGTTTTGAAAACTTCCAGGTTTTTATCGTCAGTCCACACCTGGAATGCAATCTCGCCCCCCTACAGGAAATGGCACCAGGTGAGGAGGGCCCACCAGACAGCATAGGCTTCCTTCTCCCACACTGCCCACCATTGCTCCATTTCTGTCAGGTTTTTTTTTTAGGTATTTTTATGCCTAAGGCTGCAGTATCCTGTTCTTTCTCTTGGAGTAAAATGGCTCTAACTCCTACTTTGCTAGCATCAGCTTGGATGACAAAAGGTCATTTTCCTGTTCCTCGGTTGCTGGGTTCAGTTCAAAGTGGACACCTACCTTTTTTCTGTCCTATGCGTTCTTGGATAAGAAACAGAAGGCAGTTCCTCCTCCTCTTCACTGGCTATCTGCCATTGCAAGTTTTTGCCAGCTGGAGCTTCAGCCAAATCCCTTCCAGACGGCCATTCAGAGCCCTCAATCAATCAGTTCCTAATATCCTCCCCTGAGCTGACATGTAAGAGGTATCTAGGGAATCATCCAAGGGAGACATCACGGGTACATGCAACAGCAAAGTCTTAACATCTCAGTATGAAGAATGTAGTTTATCTAATTTAAGACCAGATTTTCTGGAACCTCTGGAGTTTTAATTTGGTAAGAACTGAAGGGTCACATGTAGTGTGCCCATGCTAAATGATAGGAGCAAAATTCCAGATCCATGGGGATTCTGCATTCTGATTTGAAGCAACTGATTTTCTCATGATGCCCTTAAGTTTATTAATGTGTTCTCTTCCTCTTTCTGCAACAAAATGCACACACAGAATTGAGGAAAAGCATTTTTGAGTACTTCAAAAGAATATATGAAATATTTTTTTAATTTTACCATAAATTATGCATTTTTGTAGCATGTTAACCATTATAATGCATTTAAATAATCTATTTGTGTCTTTTTGAACTGTGAAGAGCCAAGGTGGCGCAGTGGTTAAATGCAGCACTGCAGGCTACTGCTAGATCAGCAGTTCAGCGGTTCAAATCTCACCGGCTCAGGGTTGACTCAGCCTTCCATCCTTCCGAGGTGGGTAAAATGAGGACCCGGATTGTTGGGGGCAATATGCTGACTCTCTGTAAACCGCTTAGAGAGGGCTGAAAGCCCTATGAAGCAGTATATAAGTCTACTGCTATTGCTATTGCTATTGAAGTGACTAACTTGCCCTAATGATTTAATATCTGATCTCAGTGTGGTTAACTACGTATGCACCCAGTCCAATAAAATATAGATATGACTTATCAGGCAAAATGCTAGCTCCAAACATTTTACATTATCTTTTTTTAAACATTTTTTATTTATTTTTGAAAAAAGACAAACATAAAAATAAAAAGCCATCTTCCACTACAAATTGTAGAAAGTGCGTCAGTTGGTTACAGTATTTCCATGCATCTCTTCCATAGTCACCATCTGCTTTTCATATCAAATCGCATATTTTAAATTCACATATATTCATGATTATTATATCTCAACCTTAATTTGACTATAATTGTTTTTACATCCTTTTATATATAATATTCGAAATCTAGAATAGGATTATATGATAATATTCTATTAAATCATCCTAAAATCATCCAATCACAATACATCTTTGTAACATATTCTAAATAAATCTTTTAAACCTCATCTCATATTCTCCATGTGTTATTTCTATAAAATTTCATATTATCAAACTAATATATCTATATGTATTGTTATCATTATTAATCATTATTTAACTATAGCTATTGTCACTTCATTTTATACATACTATTAGTAAACTAAATTTAGCTTAGTTTTTATTATACATTTTCATTGCATCAACCTGTATCTTTCTAGTAATAGTGCAGTCTTATATCTCTTGCCATTTGTAGCATTAATATTCTAGTTACTTTCTTAATAAATCTTTCTCTTCGCAACATGTTGTTCCTTTCGTATCTCATAAAAGCTTGAAACCCAGCATATGCTCTTTCCATCAGCTTATCTTTGGTTATCACTGGTGCTTCTGTCAAGATTTCTCTCCTTATCTCCGTCAATTTTTCTCTCTCTTCTTCTCTGCTTTAAAGTCTGGGGTAGAGTTCCAATCCACCTATCTCCCCTTTCCATATTCCGCTCTTGCCATTACCAACCACACTCACTTTGTTGTCAGTATCCACAGTTTTCTTATTTCTTTACTCATTTTTTCTTCCATTTTTTGAACTCTGTCCTCCACATTCTTCATTTATAATCCTCAGTTTTTCCATCAAATTTTTCATTATCTTAAAGTAAAATAAGGGATGTGGTGGCCCAGTGGCTAAGTCACTGAACTTGTTGATCAAAAAGATAAGCAGTTCAGTGGTTTGAATCCCTAGTGCCACATAATGGAGTGAGCTCCCGTTATTGTCTCAGCTTCTGCCAATCTAGCACTTCTAAAGCATGTAAAAACACAAGTAAAAAAATAGGAACCACATTTGGTGGGAAGATAACAGCATTCTGTGCATTTGGTGTTTAGTCATGCCGACCACATGACTATGGCGATGTCTTTGAACAGCACTGGCTCTTCGGCTTTGAAACTGAGATGAGCACTGCCCCCTAGAGTCTCAAATGACTGGCACATATGTGCGAAGGGTACCTTTACCTTAAGGTAAAATAATATTCATTAAATTAATGAAACTTAAAAAGTTTTAATAAAAGGGTAAGTTAAATATAAGGCAGTGAAAACACAATAAAAAATAATTCCGAGAAAAGTAACTGAATGTTGTCACTTGAAGCAGCTTTCACCATTTAATACTTCCTTTAAAATTGAGATACAAGACAAGATCTTATCATTAAAAACCATCCTTTCTTTCAGTCTATGCTAAGAGTAGGAGGAGCAACAGGGAAGAGCAAACAGTTCAAACAATGTTGGGTGGATAGCCTCTTACTGAACTGTTATAAAAATGTGTGTTATTGTTTTTTTTTTAAATACAAGCTCATAATCCCAACTGATCTTTATTTTGATTCATCCGAAATAAAAACAATACAACTTCATTTGGAATGGAAATGACATAAAAGAGATTCCATTGGAAAATTTTGGTATTTCCACCTACAAGATGAGTTTAGAGGAAGCCAATCATCAAGTTCTTTAAGGAGAATAAAAGAAATAAAATTGAAACTGCATATGTTCAGCTGAAGTTCAGGTTGAGTTTTGAACAATTCATAGTCTTGAATGAATTTATTATTTTGCTTCCTTCCTCCCTCTGCCCTCACAGCTTGTTAATGTTGAAATGTAGGGAAGTGGTTGAATTACTATGCACAAGGGAAATCAAGAGTCCGAGTCTACTTAATTTTTAAAACAGGAGAGACTGCAAAGAAAATTGCAGGTGATCCAGAAACAAAATCCAGTCTTCTTTGTGGGAAATACTATTTGGTAAATTATTGAAGTTTCTTCTTCCCAAAAGGCAAACAATGATTTGAGTCTATAGGTGAATCAAAATGTTTCGGGTGTTATCTTCTCCACTTTCTTTTTTACTTCCCGTAGAATGGTCTGTTTATGACAAGATATGATAGTGCTAATTTTAGTCAACAAATGACATTAACATGTATTTCCTCCTCCTTAAATCAACAGAAAAATATTGATTTAAATTGTGTTTTAGGTAAAGGTAAAGGTTCCCCTTGCACATATGTGCTAGTCGTTCCTGATTCTAGGGGGCGGTGCTCATCTCCGTTTCAAAGCCGAAGAGCCAGCGCTGTCTGAAGATGTTTCTGTGATCATGTGGGCCAGCCTGACTAAATGCCGAAGGTGCAAGGAACACTGTTACCTTTCTACGTGCATTTTTTACATGTTTTAAAATTGCTAGGTTAGTAGAAGCTGGGACAAGTAACCAGAACTCCATTATGTGGTGCTAGGGATTTGAACCACCGAACTGTTGACCTTTCTGATTGACAAGCTCATTGTCTTAGCCACTGAGCCACCACATACCTTTTTGGTTTAGTTTTACTGTGCCATAAAAATTGTCAGCTCACTGGTTAATAGATTCCTCTGGTTAAGATAGATTAGAGAGGAGAGAGGAGAGAGGAGAGAGGGAGATCCTACCTACACAGTTACAATTATCAGAGTTATTTTAGTAATCAAGGAAACATACATTGATGTGGTAAAGAGATGTCATGATTGCCACAGGAGGAGAAGGAGAAATGAACCCAAATGAGCATTCAATATCTTCATAAATGACCTAGATGAGGGAATGGAAGGAAAATTCATCTAATTTGCAGATGACACTAAGCTGGCAGGAATTAGCCAACACTCCATATGACAAGCTCAGGATCCAAAAAGATCTTGACAGACTTGAACAATGGGCTCTACCCAACAAAATGACATTTAATGTGGATAAAAGCAAGATTTTACACTTACTTCAGCCCACCATTCATGCAAGGGCTGAGTGCCTGCCAGCCCACTGCACCCCACTTCCCCTCTCCCCCCCCCCACAGCTGGTCGCAAAGGTTGGGGATCGCTGTTCTAGTCCTTATACCATTTCAGACAAATGACTGTCCAGTCTCTTCTTTAAAACCTTCATCTCCTCCTTCTCCTCCTCCTCCTTCTCTTCCACTCCTCTTCTCTACCTTTCCCCCTTCCTGCCTAACTCAGGATTAGAACTCACAATGTCTGGTTTGTAGCCTGGTTCATTAACCACTAGACCCACTGACTCTTATTTAATATATACAAATCATTAAAGCAAAGTGAATTCTCCTTTTTCCTGAGCAAGCAGCACCATCCAGGCATAAATAAAACAAATTAAACAAATTAAAACAAAATCTCTACTTTGTTATGCCTTTTTCCTTCTTTATCAATTTGAAAGTATTCTGATGTTCTAAGGCAGTGGTTCTCAACCTGTGGGTTGGGATCTCCTTGGGGGTCGAACAACCTTTTCACAGGGGTCGCCTAAGACCATCGGAAAACACATATTTTTGAAAAAGTACGGAAAACATAGAATAATTTTATGGTTTGGGGTCACCACAACATGAGGAATTGTATTAAAGGGTCACGGCATTAGGAAGGTTGAGACCCACTGTTCTAAGGCATTACTTTGGTTTGAATTATAAACAGATGAATGACTTTTAAATTGTTGGCTCACTTGCAGTGGAATTCTGTCATGTTTTCTTTCTGTAAAATGGATGTCATGAGCCAAGTGTAGAAATATAATATCCTGCTGGCAAAATCTCTTTTTTTAAAAAAACCAAAAAGCAACTATTTTTAATTTGGCAATTTTAGTATATACTGGCAGGCCACTATGTACTAAAACACGTGTCTCAGTTTCCAATGCTGTCTTGTTAAGAAAGTGAATGGCTGTTTTCATTTTCATTTCCCCTACTTAAAAGACACCCCACCACCACCCAAATAAGTATGTGGCAAATGGAATTAGATGGCATGTGAACAGTTAAAACATTGTAAATGGAATTAGAGGCCATGTGATCTTTTTCTAGCATACAGAGTGAGCACAGATGCTGCTTTTTATGGGGTCTCTTTTTTCACCGCATAAGAAGAACATGAAGTGGAACAAATGAGATTTGGGTTTTATTATACTTTTATAGCATTGCATTACATATAGAAGCTAATTTTTTTTAAAAAAAAACACCTGAACACCTTTGGCAACTTTCAAATATGCACAACAGCTTTGTCTTTAGTTGTAATAGCATTCCTCAGCCTAGAATTGGCTATGAAGCTCAACTGCATACTATGAAATTAAGGGCACTTCAGCACACCCTCAGAAGCAATTTGAGAGCAGGCTGCCATCGTCTTCTACCAAATTGCTGAGACAAGCAATAAAAATTACTGCTATGCCTTGAGCTGCTGCTAGAGCATCAAAACAACCCACTGCAAATAAAGATTGGGGAATGGGCTGTTCCTCAAGCAAAAATTTCATGTGGAGTCTAGATAGTCATTCACTGGAGGCATTTACCTTTGCTTTGCACTGAATTTCTGAAAGGCAGACCCTGGGATTTTACATTTTGTAGGCCACACCTGGCCTGTATCAGCAGGGGGCATCAGTGTGAGGCTGGGCACCATTGGTGGGGGGATGGGGTGATGGAAGTGTGGGGGACGCATCAGCAGTGGTGGCCCTCCACAACAGACCCAGTTTCTCATGTGGCCTCTTGCCCACTCCTGATTTAAGACCAATATTTCATCTTAACATAGAACAGTGTGGTGGTCTAGAGGTGGAGTTCTTGCCTCATAATCAGGAGGTTGTGAGTTCAATCCTAGGCAACGGCAAATATTTCTCTCTCTCAGCGCAAAGAAAAAATATCTGCTGTGAACTCCATGTAGGCATCAGAAAGGGCATCTGGCCAGTAAACACTCAGCTTCATTCAATTGCCTTGACTCCACCACAATGCAGTCATCGTTTTTTTAATGACAGGGTCATTAAAAAAATATTTCATCATAACATTCTAAGCTTACTAAAAAGCAGAAAAGGTCAGACCTGTTGAATCCAGCCCACTTGGGGGAGGGGCTCTAGAGACCCAAAAAAGGTTGCTGTTGGCCACACAGATCCTGCACGTTCTGTTGCTTAGATCCTGCACGTTCTATAGAAAATCAAAGGAATCTTGCAAAAGAGGTGATGAATGAAGACAATCTTATCCATCCCTTGCCTTTTTTGGAAAAGTGGAAATTCAGAAAACATAAACTACTAGATAATGTCAGGAGGAAAAAAAATAAAATGTGATGATGATGATGATGATGATGATGATGATGATGATTTACACATTATTACTACTTAAAATTGTAGGGTTTGGCAGATCAAGAACACATTAAGTCCAAATGTTCGTTCTATGTATTAAAAAGGAAGGGAAAGAGAGATGACAAAAACAAACAGACCAGTAATGTTTTGTGTCTCCAAAGGAAAGCAGATGCTGCCAAGACAATAGCTTTTTGTCATCTGTTTTCTACTCTGGTTTTATGGTGCTGGAATTAAATTCTGCACTTTCCATTGATCCAATGTCTGAGATTCTTCCTTAGTAATTTGCTGGTTTTCTTGATCTTCATTCTTCCACGGAGCCAATTTCCTGAACTCCTGCAGTGTCTCCACTCTGACTCTTCTTAGTTCTAATTAAATCTTCTGTACTGCCTTTCCAAGTGACTTTCTCCTCTGGCTACATTTCCCCCTCCCCACACCTTCCTTTCCACTCTCCTTCAACTTCCTCCTCTCAGAAATGGTTTTACAATGGATCTGCTTTTCTGATTATTTTGCCAAGTTGCTCAATCGATTCCGCATTTATTATATGCCTAGCAAAAAGAGTATCAACATTGTTTTTCCAGATACTTCTTTGAATAGCAGCAGAATGCAACAACTACAGTATAGGCTGGGGAAAAATATTAATTCAAATAGTGCATATAGAAAATGTTCAGTGCACTTTTTTGAACATTTGAGTTGAGTTTGCCCAAGCAGCTGCTATAGGTCAATATAACTCTTACTATTATCATATTATTGAGGAATAAAATACAAACCCCAAACTGTGGCTAAAATTGATTTTCTTCTTATGTTTTCAGCATATGAAATAGCCTCATTTTAAAAACCAAGACTGATGTTTACACATTTTTTATAGTGAACTTTATTTTAAAGTTTTTAAATAAAGCTTGTGATTATTACTGACAAAAAAAACCTGTTTATATTTCTATGTTCCTGGAAATGGCTCTGCATGTTCTATCAAAATAATGGTAGAACGGAATGAAATTTGTTGACATTTCTTTGATCAAAAATCAGCATGGAAAACATACCATACATATTTATAAAAAAATATTTTTAGATATTTACAAGAAATTCTATAATATAAAGAAAAGTTCATATTAATAAACTTTTGCCTTCAAAAACTTACATTCATAAAGTTTTTGTATGCAAAAATGGAAATTTAAGGAGTTTTGCATTAACAAGGAAAATAACAAAGTTCCATGTTAGGAAAACAATAATGATTTTTACCATATTTATTCTTCTCTTTTTGTAACTTTTATTAGTTTATTGTAAGATAAAATACAGTTTCAAGTACAAAAGTACAAAAACCAGAAGTGGTTTCCAAATGGAAACAAATATATATGTTATTATCTTTAATTAAAACTTCCTATTCATCTTTCTGCTTAAAACAAAGAGTCGGGTCAGGCCCCAGGGAAATCAGCAAATCCAGACAGTTCAAACAAATATAAAGATTTATTGCAAGCTTATGCTCTCTACAAGAATCTGAACGATTAACAGTCAAAGCAAATTGGTGCTAGATAACAATCAAAGGAATTCAAGGTTGGCTGGACTTAGAAATCTTGTGGGCAAGAAGGACCAGAGGTGATATTCAGCAGGTTCTTACCAGTTCTGGAGAACTGGTAGCAGAAATTTTGAATAGTTCAGAGAACTGGTAAATACCACCTCTGACTGGCCCCACCCCATCTATTCTCTTCTCCTGAGTCCCAGCTGATTGGGAGGAAATGGGGATTTTGCAGTAACCTTCAGCTGGAGTGGGGAGGGAATGGAGATTTTACATTATCCTTCCCCTGCCGTGCCCACTAAGCCACATCCACCAAGCCATGCCATGCCCACCAAGCCACACCCACAAAAAAATTGAAGCCCACCACTGGAAGGGACTCATGACTGATGATGCATTTGACCGCTCCCTGAGGCTCAGCCTGGTCATCTCTTACTTGGAATTCTTCCTTTTCTACTCTTCCTTTGGAATTCATCAGCTACTTGCTTCACCAAGTGTGTTTGTTTGTTGAATTTGCCATCCAACTCATAGCAAATGACTCAGTGGCTTCCAGCCATTAATATGTAACAAATAAATACCTTTAAAAATAGAAAGTTATTTCTATTTTATACTAAAAATAGAAGTTATTGTTCTTCAACTCCTTCCGGCTTCTGTAACCTTAAAAACCTTCCAGTTTTGATTCCTACCAAACTGATTTATGCACATTTTGCCTTCCATCCCCCACCGCCAACATCAAATTACAATTTTCTTTTGCAAAGGAAATGCTGACTTTGGAATCAGCAGAGGGAATGAACTTCTTAAAAGATTGTGGGTTGGAGATGGACATTTTCAGAGGAGCCTCATTAAAAGCTGCCTCTGTCAAGGAACTAACTTAGCATCATGCATTAGCAGCTGGAGCAGGAATATTTAAGTTGCAGAGTGAATAACATGGAAAGCCTGAGCATTATTCATCAACCTTCACATAACTGATCAGACTTAGCAGAGTAGCAGATTAAACAAGGAAGCTGGGGATCTCAAAAAAAGACTGCTCACCTCATTTTGCTTTCAGAATGTTCAATTCATAGGCTTTACAAGTTATTTGACCAAGGACATAAAGAAAAGACCAAATTTAAGTTGAAGGATAAGTTCTCCCCAAGGTTCTCCTATGCAAAATCCATTTTAGTACAACAAATCTGACAAAATCCAATGAAGTAAGAATTAAGGTTTGCATTTCAAATTTTGGGAATTGCATTTTTTTAACATGATGCATGAAAACATACCACATTTTTTTACCATATATAGTAGATATACTATATAGTAGATATAGTAGTGGTGGGATTCATTTTTTTTTACCACCGGTTATGTGGGTACGGCTTGGTGGGCATGGCTTGGTGGGCATGGCAGGGGAAGGATACTGTAAAATCTCCATTCCTTCCCCACTCCAGGGGAAGGTTACTGCAAAAATCCCCATTTCCTGCTGGTCAGCTTAGACTCGGGAGGCAGAAGATAGATGAGGGCAGGGTCAATCAGAGGTGGTATTTACCGGTTCTCTGAACTACTCAAAATTTCCACTATCAGTTCTCCAGAACTGGTAAAAACCACCTCTGTTATATGCAAGAATGATGGTTAGCTGGGTCCCATCTCTTTGCTTTATAGTTAAACTGGACAATTACCTTGGCTGCTGTATATATTTATTTTTATGTTGTTTATATTCATTTTAAACATTTTAATGTTTTAGAATTGTAAGCCACCCAGAGTCACCTTGTTGAGATAGGCAGCTCTAGAAATCAATTAATTAATTAAGATAGAAATAAAGATAGAAATCAAAGCATGTCTTCTGGACCTTTATTTCAGTTGCAGGTTGTATTTGTTTTCCTGTAGAATATTAAATAAAGAAAATAGTTTTTAAAATATCCATTAATCATAAATACTAGTTATTTCAAAATTGGGCCTGATATTCTGACTTCTAACTTACCTGAGGTTTGGAATATGCATGGACTCTTGTATTTCTGTTTATCTGAATAATACTTGTGCAATGTATAGCATTCATTGCCAGTGGTACCAAAGTTAAAGATAGTATCACTTTGGCCGATATACCACAAATCAAAGCTCAATTTTAGTTCAAGCATGCATAAGTTATTTTATGCAAGGGTCAAGATTGAAACACTTTGCTTCTTTCAAGCCTTAATGCATTTCAACTTGTCAATGAACTGGGGAGAGGGAAAGGGAAAATGGAATGTGGTGAATGTATGCAAAGATCATGAGAGTATGGAAGCCATCAAAGTCACCGCTATAGGTGCTTGAGAAAGAGATGGACTGTTCCAATAACAAAAGAATGTCTCATAATTGGATTATGTGATCATCCAGGGTTGGAGAGAAGGAGAAAGTATTGTTTAACTGGGCAAGCATTTGGGCAGGAAACCAGATCTGGTTTTGTTTCTTCAGTACCAACAAGGCATATCCAATAAAGTGTTACTTTGGGAATTCAATTCTCCCAAGAGAGTTTCCTTGTTTTGGGTTCACTAATTGGACAGTGAGCTAGAACCCCAAATTTAGAGACTTCTGTACCAAACAGCATACTACAACACGTACCCCTGCCAAATCAAAAGTACATGCAGTGTACTGACATTCATTCAGTATATGTGAAAATGTCCAGTTGAATATTATGAAAAATAGTTCTTGGGCAAGGTATTCTGATCCCAAAAGCTTTCCCTACAGCAAAATGGAATTGTATTTTCCCATTATAAGAGCCGAGGTGGCACAGTGGTTAAATGCAGCACTGCAGGCTACTTCAGCTGACTGCAGTTCTGCAGTTCGGTTGTTCAAATCTCACCGGCTCAGGGTTGACTCAGCCTTCCATCCTTCCAAGGTGGGTAAAATGAGGACCCGGATTGTTGTTGGGGGGAATATGCTGATTCTCTAAACCGCTTAGAGAGGGCTGAAAGCCCTATGAAGCGGTATATAAGTCTAACTGCTATTGCTATTAACTAATGCTAAAAAAATAGGAAAAATCTAATTTTGGTGAATCTCCAGTAGTAAATCAAAAACAAATCTCTAAACCATTATGTAGCCACTGAATTTAACATTTCTGAATAGGGAAGAAAGTAACTTAGCAATTGCCTATCCTGTTCTATAGTGAGTTCTTTAAGTATACTATAACAAAGACTTCAAACAGTTATCTTCTATAACCTTTCATTGTGTAACCAAATATGGGCAATTATTTTTTGCACAATAAAGTGAATACATGGTTTTAATTGACCTTGCTTGGCTTTAAAAGCTAACGAGTGAAGCAGAGGAAAGTATGCCAGCTCCCCTTAGAAATTAACCATGTGTGCTGATTCAATTTCCAGATATTAGTAAGGCCTCAGTTCCTAAGCTTATGAGAGAGAGAGGGAGGGTGAGAGGGAGGGAGGGAGGGAGGGAGGGAGGGAGGGAGAGAGAGAGAGAGAGAGAGAGAGAGAGAGAGAGAGAGAGAGAGAGAGAGAGAGAGAGAGAGAGAGAGAGAGAGAATACCTTTACTTTAAAGGTGAACTAAAATGTAGTGGATTTAAATCAATGGAACAGACTGTAGATTAGTGTAAAGTACTTATAGACAATCTGTGGCTCTCTAGAACTTGCTGAACTCTTAGGATTTCATGCTGTGGCCATGCTGCCTGCGGTTGCCAGAAACTAAAATTCAATAGCATTTGTAACAGCATATATTACCAGCTCTAGTCTGAAGGCATTTGATGCCACATGTTTGCACAACCAAATATGGTGATTCAACAGGTGAATCAGGGCCCGAAGACCCAAGTTCAAAGTGTCAATAAAGTTTATACAGTAGCCATGAGGGGTTGGAAATAGAAACCAGCTGATTATTCCTATTGATATAGTTTTTCTGTATATTGATTGTTAAATGCTTCCCAGTTCCTTTAGGATTGGGGCAGATTATATGTGTTGTAAATATTTGTGGATAGAACATAGAAAAGACTGATGGTCCACATTCCTGCATTATGTATTTCAATAATATACTGCCTTAAAGAATTTAAGAAGATTCTATATAACCACAATGATTAATGACTATTACTGGACCAACTGGTATACTCCAAATGTTTGAGACATCAACTTTCATAATACCTAGCCAATGAAATCAATGAAATCCAATACTTGTAGATGATACCAGAAAGGAAAAAGGTCATCTCTATTTGGAGTTTCATAAATTCATACTTTGGCAGGCATTCAAGATAGGTGTTGTCTAACTTCAATTTACTAACTCTCTAGGAAAGTGCCTGAATTGCTCTTACTGTTCAGGGATGGAGCCAATATAGTAATGTGAAGAATTCTGTACATCTGAATTCCTGTTTTTTCTTTCTTAAATATTTATAATTATGAATTTAGTTCTTATTTTTAGAAAAAAAACTTTTTCCTAATATTATAATATTTAATCAGAATTAGCCATCCTGGAAGCTAACCTTAGCCCTGAGTTGCATTGGATTGATGTTTTTAAAGAAAAACTTTTGATATGCAGCATAAACCTGTTTGGGTTTCTTTGTAATATACTTTGCACATTAAAGTCAACTTTGATTACTAGTTGGTTCATTCAGACTATCAAAGAAACTGAATCCTTATGTAAGGGCTCTTCTCCTAACTTAAGAAAGTGAAGACTCTTGAAACGGATTATTTCAAAAGGAACCTTTAATTAAGAAGAATGGAAGCCATTAAAGGCAAAGCAACATCTGAATCCCTTTAGGCAATGCAAGTAGAATTAAAGTAATAGTGACCACTCCTCTTTGTTAGAAAACAGATTCTAGCCAATACACAAGTGTGAAGGTGTTTCCTTTATCAACTGCCCTAAGAGCCGAATAAACATACATTCCCGTGGCTATCTTCCATTAGACATTAAAGTAAAACATCCCACACGGCCATCATAAACATTCCCCAAAAGGTGATGTGATCTCAAGCCTTTTGGCACCAGAAAACCAGTTGTAAAATATCAGTTGTCATAGGCACTGCCAATAAATTGACTCCAGGGCCCCCCTCCTCCAAATTGAATGGCAGTATCACTTTTAGGGATCTGACACCTTATTTCTCCAATTGAGAAGCTCAGTTTGCAAATGTTTGCTTGAAGCAATTCTTGTTCTTCCAGAGTTGCCACTTGAAATAATGGCCTTTGAAGTCCTGGGGTGGGAAGGTGATTTTTAGACTTAGTAACAGTATTTCTGAAAGCATTGCTCACTTTTCACGAGTTGCCAGCCTGAGTTGAAGTGCTTCAGTAATAGACAAGATTTCCTTAAAAATCAATCACAAACATTTCCCAGAGAAATTAATTGGTACAATCCATCTACTGTACCAGGGTTGGGTTCCGCAGTCTCTACTGCCGGTTTGCTTCTGGATGCGCCATGTGCATGTGCAAAAGCAAAAAACAAGATGGTGGCACCATAGACGGAGAACTGGTTCAGGTGCGTGGCAGGCCTGGATTGCTGCTGGTTCTACTGACCCAGGCTGCCAAACCACTACTGATTCGGCCAAACCAGTCTGAACTGGCAGGAACCCACCACTGTACTGTACCCTGTAATGAAATGAAATATGTAACCCAGGTGAGTTCATGGGTATTGTATCCTCACATTTCACAATTACCAACTGGCTCTGAAAGAGATGAATCTGTGCTTTAAAAGTCTCAAATTGTATTTGAGCTTGTCCCAGGCTTCCCAGTCCATTGGCAAAGTAGTAAGAAGTTGGTGAATCCATTTTTGCACAACAGAACACCCTAATTCCTATATACTGAGAGGAGACAACAGTTTGTTAGGACATGAAGAATTTGTTTCCAAAATTATTGACCAACTCACAGGTCCAAGAAAAAAGATGTGATGACCACTAATGCTCCAAGCCAAAGTTTGATGCCTATGTGTGTCTTTTGCTTCAGACTGTAAAAACAAAACTATTTCCATATCAAGAGCCAAGGTGGCGCAGTGGTTAAATGCAGCACTGCAGGCTACTGCTAGATCAGCAGGTCAGCGGTTCAAATCTCACCGGCTCAGGGTTGACTCAGCCTTCCATCCTTCCGAGGTGGGTAAAATGAGGACCCAGATTGTTGGGGGCAATATGCTGACTCTCTGTAAACCGCTTAGAGAGGCCTGAAAGGCCTATGAAGCAGTATATAAGTCTACTGCTATTGCTATTGCTATCATAGCATACATATCTGATAGGATGTGCTTGTAACTCACAAATAGTGCAGATCCCATCCCAAAGCACTTGCAAATAGGATCAAGGTGGTCTGTCAATACTACAGACAATAGAATGTAAAAAAAATATTATTTACATCTTCAAGCCATCACTGCTTTCTCTAGTGTAAGAGCCAGAAATTAGCCTTGAGGAAAAAAAGCAATGAAAACTGAATTATACTTGGTCAATCTAGCCCACTACTTGTCTCTTGTTATGGATTGTATTACTGTATTATTTGATTATGCTTTTTTAAACTTCCATGAGCTATTGGGGTAGGATATAACACAGAAACATATGCACTATGCATGTATCCATCCATGCATACATACTGTACATACATATGCATATGCATATATCGTACATATACACATACACTATCTATCTTGCTAGCTAGGTAAATAAAGCTGCCTTTTGCAAAATATGGTGCAAATAATGAAATAGCTGGACTAAATCTAAAGGAGAGCATTATTATTATTTCATGCATAAGTAATGTCTACTGATATCCTGAGACTTTGAAAGTTTCCACTCCAAACATTCTAGTGAAAAAGCTGCATTTAAATGATAGTTGATCTTAGAATTATACCATTTTTAAAAGAGCTTTGAGCTGATCCTTTTCCTTTGCTAAGTCTTCCATTGCTAATAGGCACTTTCTTCTCTTTCCATTTGTATCACCTTATCTCCATTAGGTTTATTAGATTACGTGGCTGATCATGGCAGCCGAAGATAAAACATCCTAGGTGAGAAATGGCTGCAAACTTCTTTTCTTCTTTTCTTTTTCTTTTTTGAAAATTTCACAGTTCATTTGGGTTGGCAAATATCAGGTGACAAAAGCCTAAAATGACATATCTGATTAGACACAATGGGTGACTTGGAAAATGATGGTATTATTGCAATAATATAATTAGCTGAGCACATCTGCACCAAACATCTCAGCAGCTGTTTGAACCTGATGTTCTTGCACAGCAAACCATCCTGCAATTTGTCCTGCTCTCCCACAATGTTTATAAAGAGTAGGCAACCTTGACTGTCAGGTTATATGTGGTCCCTCAGCCAAGCTCCACAGCCTCTCAAGCCTGTATTCCAGTACAGAATGGAACAGCTTTTCACAGGCCAGTCAACTTAACACAACCAATTCATTGTGGCCAAGTCACCACAGCCAACTTGCCGTAGGACAACTCACCACTGTGGGAAAACTCACCATGGCCAACTTGCCACAGACAATTTGCTGCAGGACAATTCAGCAATCAACTTAATCTACATACAGTATATATAAGTGTGTGTGTGTGTGTTTGTTTGTTTGTTTGTTTGTTTGTGTGTTCCAGCATAACTCTGGAACGCCTCCAGCAATTTCAACCAAACTTGGCAAACAGATGACTTACTCTCTGGAAACAAATACTGTGAGGGTAAGAAATCCCTAACACCCCTTGGTGTTTTTGTTCTGTTAACATATAGCTTGTTGTTCCTTTAAATGGTTTCTACTATACTGCCATAAAATGAATTCTACTGTACAATGCAGTGAGTTGCCATGGTAACAGCTTCACAGTACTCCACAAGGGAGGCTCCCTCTGGTAAGGGGAAAAATCCAACATTAGAAATTACTTTGGTCCAGACAGTTTCCCCTTTAAATAAATAAATACCTGGGCAATGCCAGGTTATTGGCTAGTTTTTTTAATAAGTGAAAAAAATATTTTAATTTTTATCATTCACAGTTTATTCACAGATACCTCCTTTGGCATCCTTTCTTTACTTATTCTACTCCACTACTTCTTCAATATTAGTTTAACTCTTGTCCTGCAGCGAGTTGTCCTGTGACGAGTTGGTCATGTTGAGTTGTTCCATGACAAGTTGGCCACAGCCAGTAAGCTGCAGCAAGTTGTCATAGACTTATTCTAGTAGCACACTACTGAGATACAGTAGCAAAATGGTAACTGTCAGTTCTCTGGGTTGAGCAACAGAGTGAGTGGTTCAGAAACATTTAACTGAGTTTCCATGATTGAAAAGTAGACTTGACCCTGGCTCTCCTCTTTTGTAGGCTAATAGTTTAATCCCAAAAGTGTTTTTTTCAAAAGGCAACTTTCTTTTCCAAACAAAGTAAGTCCAATTGCTTTTTTAAAAATCATCTTTGGGACAACTTTGATCTGGATGACTCAGAATATCTGTAGACAACAAATACTTTAATCATTACCATTAGCAATAGTTTAAGGTGTAAAATATGTTCTATGTTTCTAGTATTATAATCCCACTCCCACTCAATCCCACTCAAATTAAAAGAATAGCCAGTTCATCCTGATAATATTGCTGCATTCAACACTGCAGTTGAACACAACATGAGGAAATATGTAGTTTCTCTTTGAAAAAGTTTGCTTTCCCTGCTACCCGTTTAGAACCTTCCATTTTAAATACCCATCACTCGAATGCATTAAGTGACATTTAAATCAATCTATATCTGCCTATATATTCAGTCTAAATTTTACTGCAAGTCCTTGAGTGAAGCTTCACTGGATTTTATTGTTAGGGATTTTACTTGCTAAATTATTCATGGGAAGGGGAACATGTGGCTCTCCACGTGTCAAATTGCTATACCCAATTGGGTATACCCAATACCTCTCATCCATGGCCATACTGATGGAGCTGAAGTCCAATAATTTTGGAAGGGCCAGGCAACAGCCAACCTTCCCTGCTATGATATTCTTTTAATGATTTTTAATGATATCACTGATGGTTCACTGCTCTCATATCCTGATGATCTAAAGGATGATATACAAATGTTCCCCAAAATAAATACATTTAATTCTCCATTTCATGTTGTGGTTTATTACATTTTATAATGAAAGTCCTGCACCCAAAAAATACCAGGGTGTATATAAAATTTTGCATCAAATTTATACAGTATATAAATACTGTATTTATATACAGTATTAAATTTTAAAAGTTTCTTTAAAATTCAGAGGAATGTAGAAATGGCACAGAACAGCCTAAAATGAATTTAGCCAAAAACAAAAGCCAAAGTATAAAAATATCAGTCTGTCATGTTTAGAAATGGATTACTCTAGTAAATACCAAATCTCCTGGAAAGATAACTAGGACAAAACTGCAGAGACAATCTAATATACTTAATCATTTTCAATCTATATTTTCAATGGTATGCAGAGCTTTGTCAGAGCTTTGAGTTTAGCTAAAGCACATACATCTAGCAATCTGTAACCTCTGACATTGAAATAAGCTTCATCTGTATAGGATGAAGATAGTCCTCAATTTGCAACAGTTCATTTAGTGACAGTTGGAAGTTACAACTGCACTGAAAAAAGGGACTTATGACCATTTTTCCCACTTACAACCATTGCAGCATCCCCATGGTCACATGTTTTACATTCAGATGCTTGTCAACTGGTTCATATTTATGATGGTTGCAGCATCCTGGGGTCATGTGATCAGCGTTTGCGACCTGACAAGCAGAGTCAGAGGTGATTCACTTAATAAATGGGGCAAAACTCACTTAACAAATTTCTCACTTAGCAGCATAAATTTTGGGCTCAGTTGTGGTTATAGGTGGAGGACTACTTGTGTTTAGGCCTGTCTAGAATTTATTGATGCTGTATTTGCAAGCAGAAGTAAAGCAGGTTGCCTTACGTTACTAATGGATTGGGATTTTTTTTTCCCTGGTTGAACTTGGGTTGAATTTTGCATTTGCTGGAAGACTATGTGATTGGACACAGTTATCTTTTAGGTAGCATAATTCCCTGAATTTTGGCTCAACATTTGCATACAAAAATATTCATGTTACATTTTCTTATGGGTATGACATCTCAGAATGACCTAATTTAATGATCTGAGTATGTGATCTATTAGCTCTATGGGCACCTCTCTCTGATGGATTATTATTATCCCAATAGTAGCCAATCACTATAATGTTTTCTCTAGAGGTTGATGCAATTGCAAGCCAAATCTGGCTGACTTGGAAACAACTAGCATAGTAATACATGGAGTAATGAGTAAGCTATGCTATCACAGAGATGATTTGGATTCTAATTCTCGGTCACAAACGAAGTTCAGGTGCAACTATTTTACGCCAATTTCTGTCTCTCATTCTGAACAGAATATGTGTAAGGTGAACTGCTTGTGGCTTTTTGAAGGAACTATAAAGTTTACATTCAAGGCCCATGCAGGAATATTGAATATTCCTGTATTTTGCAATTTTATTTTGTGATTTTATGCAAAACCAGCAGTTTAAAATAGATGTATACCTCAGGAAAGAGATTTTAATTTGTCTGGAAGGTGAAATTCAATTTTTCTTATATCTGTTGTATGTGGTATACCCTGAACTTACCAGCCATTGATTTGGAAAAGGATCAGATGTGATTGTGAATAGCTTAATGTGTGCTGTAACTTCAACAGTCACTCCATTTCTTGCATAATAATTATCAGTTCTCCCCTTAGGGATTGTTTTTATTGATTACAATAAAAGCGCAGAAGCATTACGATGAAGAAAGGTCACTTTCTTATCAAATGAGAAGCTAAGTTTCAAGCAAATCACAAGTCTATTTTTTATTAGATTCATTTCAATGACCTAGTAATTTCCAAGTAACTGAAGAACATGTTTAATCATTGCATGGGAACCACTTAGCACATTAACACAAGGGTATGTAATCATTTGCTTTTTTATGCCCTCCGTTTCCTTAACCCATAACTGGTCAATAGTATATTAATATTACAGGTTCACTTTAGAATTATGTATTTCTGAATCTATTAAACTGTCACCCTGGATGAAAAAAGCATATATCTAATCCTGCCAACCACCATCACCCCAAGAAAGAGGGAGAGGAGGAGAAAAGCATTAAAAGGATCTGAGTGCTAATGAAATTAATCACAACCATAAGTACTTCCTATTTCTGGCTCCCAGAAGCAGACAGCATAGCAAGATAAACATCTATTCACAGTTTAATACTGGAAAATATGTGTGTTTGATAGTGGGACAGTTGTAATTATTTGTTGCTTGTTTATCAAATTTATTCCCTGCTCATCTTGCAATTCAAGGTGACTCTTAGTAGCTTACAGCAAGATAAAACACACATCCAACAATTATAAAAATAGATTAAAGATACAAAAAATTAAAGTAAAAAAAAACACAAGGTTTTGGAGTGGAGCCTCCTCTGTAAGTATACCAACTGTGTCCAGACAATTGCTTCTCCTTCAGGAATATAAAGTATATAAGTATAAAGTTTAGCATTCTGGGTTTTGAAGAACAATGCACACAAAAAACTGGTCTAAGATTTTAGGTAGGCCAAACAGAAGTTTATGTGGACAAAAACATCTTTCTCTCTTTCATTAATGAATGTCAACAATATCCAGCTAAGATTTAAATTTCCCAGTATATAGTTGGAAGTAGGAGAAAGAACCCAGAACTGGTAATTAAGAGGATTGATTCCAAGATTAGAATATAAAATAATAGCATTGGAAGAGAACTTGGAGGTCTTCTAGTCCATCTTGCATCTTTTAGACAAGTCTAGAAATTCATATATTGAATCCCTGCATTGACACATCCAAGTCAATACTGACTTGCACTGCTTTTCAGGTATTCAGGTATGGAGATTTTTGAGCCTTGCAATATGATAGCAGTAGTAGTAGTATTCAGCCAGTTTACAATGGTTTGGGTGAACTGGTTATTAAATTACATACACATACCCAGCTATCAAAGTGGATCAGGGGTGGGATTCAAATAATTTAACAACCGGTTCTCTGTCCTAATGACCAGCTGTATAGGTGGGGCTCAATGGTCATGTGACTGGATGGGTGTGGCAACTCAATGTCACTCACATTGATGGGCGCTTCGCCTTAGCTGTTACAATGTAATAAGGGTTATATGTCACCCACCGAGAGGCAGTTTCTGTAAGCAGGGCAATAAAGATTAGGCTAGAAACAATACCAGAATGTTTCCTTCCTGCCTTCCTTATAGGATTAGCCCTGTAAAGTGGGAAAAAACAAAAGGAGATTTCTTCCAACAACTGGATCTCCGAACTGCTTAGAAAGTTAACAGCCGGTTCTCCCAAATAGGTGCAAATTGGCTGAATCCCACCACTGAAGTGGATCCTGGGTGCTATGCTGCAATGTAATGGAGAAATGAGCAAAGAAGCAACCAGCGTGAGGGAAGAAGACGGCTGCTTTCATTCTTTCCTCTCCCTGCTCCTCCTCTTTCCCTTGTGCCAGCCGCTCCACTGCCCATTTCTCCATTGCAGCGCAGCACAGCTCCCAAGATCCATGTTGATAGGGGGTAATAATTTGCCTGGCCAAACCCCGCAGTCTCCCCTAAAATGGGCCCAGATTTGATTGTGCTGCCAACTTAATTCCTTGCCCCCTCACTTTTGCCTGCAGACTTGAAGAGTACTCGGTGGCTTCAGCTAGTGCAGAATGCGGCCGCGCGAGCGATTGTGGGTGCACCTCGTTTCACCCACATAACACCTATCCTCCGCGAGCTGCACTGGCTACCTATTGATCTCCGGGTACGCTTCAAGGTGCTACTTGTCACCTACAAAGCCCTTCATGGTATTGGATCTGGGTACTTGAGAGACCGCCTACTGCCAATTACCTCCACACGACCTATTAGATCCCACAGATTAGGCCTCCTCCGAGTTCCATCAGCCAGTCAATGTTGACTGGCAACCACGCGGAGGAGAGCCTTCTCTGTGGCAGCTCCGACCCTATGGAACGAACTCCCCGTGGAGATTCGTACCCTCACCACCCTCCAGACCTTCCGCATAGCCCTCAAAACCTGGCTGTCCCGACAGGCCTGGGGCTAAAGACCTTCACCGTACCCGAATAGTATGAATGTTGTGCTTTTAATGAAGTATTGTCCTATATGTAACTTGGTTTGTCTCCCCCTCCCCCTGAACTGTGAGCCGCCCTGAGTCCCCCCAGGGAAAAGGGTGGCATACAAATATGAATAAATACAAATACAAATACAAAATACTGACCAACACCCCCTACACACAGCTCCCCGAGTCCACGGGAAGGAGGGAATCCTTCTCTCCACTTCCCCCAATTCTTCACCTTACCATGCGAGCTCTCAGGAACATCAACTCCTTGTCTCTATAATAATTCCCTCCTCCTTGTTCTCCGGAAACCTTACCTCTTAAAGGAGCCACATCCAGAAGGCTGAAATAGCTGTGATACCATCATGCAGACAAGCATATGGTCATAGAATTTTTTCAAAAGTTTCTGGTAATAAGATTTATTTAGTGTTAGTTGTGAATAATAAGAGAGAAATGAAAATAGAATTTCTATATAGGTAGTGTTCAACTTACAACCATTCATTTAGTGACTGGTCAAAGTTACAATGACACTGAAAAAAGTGCCTTATGACCATTTTTCACACTTGCAATTGTTGCAGCATTCCCATTATCACACAATGAAAATTCAGACATGTGCTAACTGGCTCATATTTATGATGGTTCCGGTGTCCCAGGATCATGTGATCCCCTTTTGAAAACTACTGACAAGCAAAGTCAGTGGAGAAGCCAGATTCACTTAACAACCATATTACTAATCTAACAAGTGAAGTGGTTCACTTAACAATTGTGACAAGAAAAGTCATAAAATGGACCAAAACTCATTCAACAACTGTCTTGCTTATCAACAGAATTTTTGGCTCAATTGTGGTCATAAGTCAAGGATTACCGATGGACTGTATTCAAGAAAGTAATGTCATCGTTTCCAGATATAAACTAAGATCATGTTCTCATGTACATCTGACAATTTTATCCAGCAATTCATAACATAGTGATTGCTTTTGAAAAGAATGAATTTATTCAAAATCCATCAGCATGGATACTGTACGAGACAGGTATGGAAAAAAATATTTTGTGGGAATCCTTAACAAACTCTACTATAAACTTCATAGCAAAGGTATAATTCATGTAAAATAAAAGCAATGCAAATCAGAAATTAAATTGCACTCTATGGATCATTACTTAAATGATTGAGAGTTTAGGCTACGGTTGCTTTGCTTCAGATGTATTGAAAATCATAGTGTTTGAGCAGAAGCAAATGTAATGAATTTATAGCTCTCTGGGATGGAAATGGGCTTTTTACATATCCTGTGCTCCAGTGAGCAGGTAAAGAAAGAACATTGCTTCTTAAGCAGATTTGGAACCGCTGAAGAAAGCTATTTTCTACAGACGCTGGCTCTACCTCAAGAGCCTCAATTGTGTTGTTAGAAAAAGTACAATCCAATCCTTGGATTATTTCGAATTGATCATCTGGTACAAAATGATGCAAGTTCTTGTGGGAGGGAATGACAATTTGTTTTAGAGCTGAGTGCTATTACATCCCATTAGAGAATGCCAAAGGGAAAGAAATGAGAAAGAAAAGAGGCATGGCTTGTCCTTGTGAAGTTGAACAACTTTATTTTCACTGAATTTATTAACATGTCAGAATATTTGGGGTACCAGTGTCTTTTGAGAAAAAGGTTACATTTTCTCCAGGATTCAATTATAAAATCAAAACATTAGGCTTAATAATTTTGACTTCTAAAGTTGATGTGTGTGATGCCTGTTCAGACTCAAGTTTGTCCTCAGCAACCAAACTATGGGGAGAAATCTGAGCAGCTGCAGATTCTTTCCAATATTTTTCTAGTATAACTCAGCCATCACACATCATTTTTCTCTGCCCATTTTTGGGGATTGTAGCACACATCACACAATGGCCAAAATGTTGCCTACTTGTAATATACTGTACATAATATCACTCATGTTCATACAAGTTCTCTAGTCTTAGGAACCATTTTCATTTAAAAATAATTGCATTAAAGATTATAATTACAACAATAAAGACTAATTCTTAAAAGATTGAATAAAGCAATAGAAGGTGCGGTAAAGGAACAAAAAAGGAAGAGGAAAAAAGAAGAAAAGATAAGAATATAATAAAGAAAATTAAATAAATATATAAAGAAGTTATTTCCCACTTTCATCACAAGGATAAAGAATTTTAGCAATTTAATCAGCTTCTCTTAAAATACTACAAATGTTCCTGTCTTCAAATATTCCTTGTCCTATCCATAAACAAATCAATGTCAGACCTCATATCAACCAAAATCCATGAAGGATTACCAAAGATAACAAATAACTACTTCAAACTTCATAAAATGAACCAACTTTCCATTCCTGCCTTTTACTTCTAACAATTTTAATCTTTACTCCCTTCTAATAATGTTGTTGGGCTTGGTTTACTTTAATTTTTTCTTTGTTCCTTCTCACAAAATTCTTCAAAACTTTTAATCAGCCTCTTTTATAAATCCATGGAAAAATTATCCAGGTCACTGACTTGGTTTGCTGTTTTACATAGCCCTTTTAATTATATCAGCTAGTTTCTTTTGTATGTTCAGTGCAACATCTTTTTCAACATCATTCTTGTAAAAATTCATTTTCAACTCAGTCTCACTGTTGTCAGGCTGAACTTGCTTCTCTTCCATAACATCTTTTAAACACAGTTCAAAAGGCAGACACTTTTAAATTATCCTTCAGTATATCTAATGTTAAAATGTTTTGTTTCATTCTGTAAAAGTCTTTTCCTTTCATTGTAGTACTCTCCCACCTGCCAGACCCTACCCTTCGGCCTCATCGCGCCCTCTTCCTGGCTGCAGAGATTGTCACTGACAATGGCTTGTGTTTTGGGGCTCTGTGCCTTGTGTTTTCACCTCCAAATGCTCAATGCACAGTTTCCAAAATGGCTACCTGGAACAGCTGCTGCCTTCTCTTACCCCTTCTCCGTTTTGCCTGCTTTAGTCACTGGAGCTCCCTCCCACAATCAGCTGTGCTTTAAAAGCACGGTCCCCATCTTCCCCAACCTCAAAACCAGTGAGCGAACTAATGTGCTGAAGCTGACCAGGCTAAGGACTAGCCAGATGAATATCTGATAGGTTGAATCCCCCCCCCCACTATTTTCCTCCCCCAAAACTAAGATGTATCTTGTACTCTGAAAAATATGGTATGTGCTATCTTTTCAATGGTACTGGTGCTAACAGGTTGGCTATTCCCTCATCTTCTAGATCCACTGAAGACAGCTGTCTTGTGGTCTCTTTGCGAGGAGTAGCTGTTGGCTATCTCGTCCTCTCCTTTTGTGCGCCGAACCAGTAGTAATGCCAGCAGCAACCCACCCCTGTCTAGGTCCCTTCCAACTCTTACATTTTATAATTCTACTCCCACTTGTATGCCATGTGATGAATGAATTGCAGATTCTGACTCAGATTTTTCCACACTCACCTCTGAAGTGAGGGGGAAATTGAAGCAACAGGAACAACCACACACAAACTGAAGCAGATCAAACACAGACTGCCAACAATTTGATTTCAGCCACAACTAAGCAATATTTGACATTCTGGAAATATTTGATCTGCTGTATATATCTCTTTCTCTTTAACTTTGCAAAACTGCTTGAGGGGCCTTGTGTGATCATGAGTAAATTGAATTTAAATCAAGGTTTGACATTCTTCTTGGGGAGAAACAGATCAATTGAAATTATCTTGTTATTTGGGAAAAGGCTGTCCTCTTATAATTAAATGAATGAAGAACTTTGCCTCTTTTTTATTAAGTACATATAAGGGAGATGTTTATCAGGAGAAAAATAATAACTCCCTGGAGATTTTAGACAAACAATTGTATTTCACAGGATAAAAAGTTTGGACACCAGGCAAAAAGATCAATACTGAGGAAAAGAGCCTAGTTTTGGGCCTTTTAAAAGAATTAGTAACTGTGTACAATTTTATTTCATAAAACACTTGATCATTATAAATATTACTTGATGATAATTTAATTTGTTTTAATTTGAAGAGAACAAAAAATTAGCAATAGATTACATCTATGCAAAATCAAACACATGCCTTGGTATTCAGGAAGAAGTCTTGATATTTCAAACTGAAAAGGTATTGATTCAGGCTATGCAGAAAAACCTGAGGCCCCCAGTTGGAGGACTGAATTAATGGAGTAAATCACTTTCAAGATAGCCATGAATAAGTATTGAATAAGGTAGATTGAATTTTCCAAGCTTGTGGGTTGGTTTTCGAACATTTGATTACCAAACCTCAAAGGAATTTAGTTGATGTCAGTGTTCTTCTGTTTATAAGGGATTTAGGTGTAGGTTGTGATGGGTCTTGTAACGTATGAGTCCTCAGTGTGACTCATACACTGTGACTCAGTGTGATGAGTCTTGTGATAAGGAGGTTACATCAGGTCAGGGTCATTGGGAGGTAAACTGCTGGAGGGGTTGCATGGGTTGGTTGAGGGTCAGTGCGGTTGGGTATACGGTTGATTTGGATTCTGTGGGGTTTTTAGGTTGGTTATAGGTCCATGTGTTTATTGATAGAATTTCTTGTAGAATGCCAGGCTTCAATGAATTCATGAGGGAGATGGGTGGTAGCATAGCAGATGTTTTTTGAGCTCCAATTGAACTGGTATTAGTGTGGGGAGAGATTAAGGATTGGGATTGTGGCATTTGATTGCCAACTGGTGTTCATGGAAACTGTTTTTTAATTGATGTGATGTTTGTCCCACATAGAATTGGTTGCAATGGTTACAGTTGGTTTTGTAGATTACATTGTTTCTTTCATCTTTGAGTAAGGATGTTGTGCTTCACAGTCACCAGTTTAAAATGATAAAAATCATACTGGTAACTTCTGACAATGTTTCCATTAGAAATTGGAAGAAATTACAAACACCAGGAGTTTGTAAAATCAAAGAAATAAAAATGGAGGGGCTAACTGGGTTAGGCATGTGGTCCAAGACAGGAATGTCCACATGATATAATTAAGATTAGGGGTGGGTAATTAAGTTTCCTAAGGAGACACATGAGAAACTGGGATCATTTTATCTTTTTTCTTTAAATCTAATTTTCTATCATGGAGTTTCTATCCTTTTCGTCCTGTCCCATCCCACATGCATCAACTCAAAACACTTTACTGAGATACCATAATCCCCTTGTATTATTACTATATCCACTAATAATGAGTTCCATTGAATCAAGTGTAACCTGTAGAGTTACACTGGATTTCAGCTGAGAAAGCACCCCTAAGTATCACTAGAAACATGGGTGAGGAAAACATTAATATACTTTATTCAGTTCTGGGAACCCCCCAAAAATACTATATTAGTTCCTTTGTTAACATTGAACCGTGTTTCCTACAGGCTTCTGACTATGAGAAACAAATATCTCTTTTGTGATATTCAAGAAAGGCCCAGATTACATAAGAAGACAAGGGTTGTGAAGGAACTTGTTGTGCAAAACACTGCTCATTAAAGCATTCTCTCTTTCAATCTGTTCTAAAAAATTAAATTTTGTCCCATCAGACACAATGATAATCACCAGTGGTCAGCAACAACTAGTTTGATAGCTTCACACTGCCACCTGTATCTAAAATACTATACCACTGGAGCTATAAGAGAAAGGTAGTGGAAAAAAGCTACCTGAATATATCTGCTTGGCCACTTTAAGAAAGAGAAAGTTAAAACAGTGGGAGATGCGGATGCTAGTCTAACATCCAGCAGAGTCTTCATAAATTCTTAATGTCCAATCTGTTTATGTCTCTTCTGTAGATAGGTGTGTATTTTTTCACCATTTGGAGTTATGACCCAACAAAACCATACTTGTCTGAACTCCTGCTTAGGTTCACACTACTCTTCTGACATTCATCTGTCCTACACAATCATCTAGATCTGTACTGCATGAGAGATCAATGGGATGGGTACCTAAAGGCAGAACTTCTCAGTTGCACTCCTAACATTGCAATCAGTTTACCTCCAGGTTTCCTTTGTCTCCTACATTGTTGGCTTTCCAGAAAATATAAATAAGGGCATGCAGTGGTGTTGGACTGCCTTTTTTATTATTAATTCTGATTACAGTTTTTGTTGTTGTTGTTCTTTGTATTTTATTGCTGTAAACCTATAATGACAGTCAGTTGATGTAATGTCAGATGTCAGTTAAATTACAGTCAGTTAAGGTGGCAAACTAGAAACCAGGAAGCTTAGTCCCATTTTAGGGACAAAGCCAACTGTATGACCTTGGTCCAGTCACTTTTTCTATGTCCTAGAAATAAGACAAGGAAAAACTACTTCTGAAATCTCGGCAAGAAATCTGCAAGGATTAGATCTGACAGTCACCAGGAATCAAAACTAAAAGTTTTACAGATATACAACCTGCCATAAAACTCCAATAGTCCTAATTATTGGTTGATATACAGATGTTTGCAATAAACAACGTATATCTAATAACATTCTGCTGGTTTACAAACGAAGTGTTCACAGCAGGAAAATCTGTGGGGAGGGCGCGGTCAATAGCATTAACCTATAGAGTCGCGTTGGCGCAGTGGTTAGAATGCAGTACTGCAAGCTACTTCTGCTGACTCCCAGCTGCCTACAATTTGACAGGCTCAAGGTTGACCCATCCTTCCAAAGTCGGTAAAATGAGGGCCCAAATTATTGGGGGCAATATGCTGACTCTGTAAACCTAGAAAGGGCTGTAAAGCACTGTGAAGTGATATTTAAGTTTAAGTGCCATTGCTATTAAATGGCAGATGTGACTGGAAGAGTGTTACCTACATCATACTCACATAAAAAGGAGTGGTGCTCCAGTTACCCATTCATGAATATGCACTCTGATACTGTTCAACTATTTGTGGATTGATGCCTCTGGCTTTTTCAACCAGATGAACAATCAATCAAAAGAGCAAAAAATGTTTGGTGAGAGAAAACATCAGACAAATATATTAACCATTAAATTAGAGATTAAGCTTAGGTTTGAGGAAAAACAATCATCTTTAAATAGAGGAATACCACCCAAGAGTCAGTATGCCATGTTGATGTTAATTATAGTCCTTCATTTTTCTTGTATCAGTTGTGGTAATCAGGTGTGTAAGAGTTCAGAAGCAAACGTATTTCTTCATCATTGAGTAACTTCAATGGAATGTAGTTATTTCTTAGTATGCAGATTTAAAAATATTTTTAAAGAAGATTATGAGCTTTTATTATTTTTGCATTTAATCCTGGCAAGAAAAACAAGAGGGACGTGGTGACTTAGTGGCTAAGATGCTATGCTTGTCAATCAGAAAGGTCAGTAGTTTGGCAGTTTGAATCCCTAGTGTCGCATAATGGAGTGAGCTCCCATTACTTGTCCCAGCTTCTGCCAACCTAGCAGTTCGAAAGCATGTAAAAATGCAGATAGAAGAGTAGGAACCACCTTTGGTGGGAAGGTAACAGTGTTTCGTGCACCTTTGGTGCTTTAGTCATGCCTGTCACACAGAAGTGGGTTGTTCTCGATACGCACAGATATGGCCAGACCGGGAGCAGAAATTGGCTGTACGTTTGTGTACCCGTAGCATGGTGGCGTGGCCATGCCTCCATACTGGTAAGCTCCCCTGGCTTGCCCCCATTTGCAAGGCAGTTCTCAAAGAGAAGGAAGTGAGAGCTTCTTCAGAGGCAAGAGCAGCATTGAAGCCCTTTCTGAAACAGCTAGAAAAGGTCCACATGGGTCGGGGGGGGGGGAAGGAATTCAAACTTCATCCTCCTGGTGTGATGCAGGGCTTTTTCAAAGCAAAAATGTACCACTGATGCTTAAATATTTTTTATTTCTAAAACATTTCATACCAGTTTTCTTTTGTAACTTGGAGTAATTGGTCTACTGCTATCTAATCTGGTGCCTTAATCTGTAGAGCAGAGATGTGGTGATTCAGTGGCTAAGACACTGAGCTTGTTGATCAGAAAGGTCAGCAGTTCAGTAGTTTGAATCCCTAGCGTCGCATAAAGAAGTGAGCTCCTGTTACTTGTCCTAGCTTCTGCCAAACTAGCAATTTGAAAGCATGTAAAAATGCAAGTAGAAAAATTGGAACCATCTTTGGTTGTAAGATAACAGCATCCCATGCACCTTCGGCATTTAGTCATAACCACAGAGACGTCTTCAGATAGCGCTGGCTCTTCGGCTTTGAAATGGAGATGAGCACCACCCCCTAGAGTCGGGAACAAATGATCAGCACATATGTGCGAGGGGAACCTTTACCTAATCAGTAGAGCAAACCAGTTCTTATTACATAATGTTATATAATTTGATTATAAATTTAATTTATAATTAGTTATTTTACCTTCAGATTTATTAATATAATTATACATCTATAATGTTATAGAATTGGCATACAATTTTCCCATTGTTGTGTTGAAACTGTATTTTTGAGGCTTTGCATTCATTTTATCATGCATTTTTTATTTGTTCTGTTTCCATATCCTATCTGACTAGAAGTTTGTTCATGTGTCCTAACAAATGGTATTTCAAATTCTGTCAATTTTTTTACTCTCTTGCCCTTGTTCTAAAGATCTGAATGTATCCTTCCAATAATTTATAAGTATATCAACCATGGTATATTCCAGTTTTTACTGAGTAATTTGTGCATTGACTTTCAACTATTCATGAAGTCTAGGTGACCTATATCTGCATACGTAATTACATTTTCTTACTATAATTGTCTCAAACACAGAACCATTTAGAGGAGAAGCTAATAGTGAAATTGTCAAGCTTATTATTTTGCTTATAGAATTTCATGCTTTTATCAAATTTTGCCTGCTAATATGTACTTTTCAGTATTTGTCCTCTTGTGTGTCTCTAGCAATGTGTAGCAGATTTTAAACACATCGCATATATTTTTAATTTATTTGTTCCATTGATCTATCTCCTCAATCCTTATAGACTCTTGACAGTTTATAAGTATTAAAATAGCAATAAAATAAAATTAGATTTCAAAATTTCAGTAACAAACACTGACTGAGATAAAATAATAAGAAAAATACCCCCTATCATATAAGCACCTGGCCGACCTTATTTTCGGGGAGGTCTTATTGTTTTTGAGGTGCAGGAGGTGGCAAGCGTGGTCATAGCTGCTTCTCTGTTGCAATATTTTCAGGGAGGACTTCTTTAGGGGGGAGGGTTTATTTTAGCGCATGCGCTCAAAATCCCGATTGGGCTTATTATCCGGGGAGGTATTATTTTCAGGGAAACAGAGTACATACACAAGCCCACACACAAAGTGATGCACAAACAGTACAGTACAGCTGTCCTGAGATTCGAAGGAGCAAAAATACTACTTAAATATCAATAAGACTAAAGGTGACTCAGGGCTTGCTCATTAAGTCTTAGGTTGAGGATGAGATAAAGGCAACATCATGGGGACATGACTGAAAAAGTGTGTTGCCAGGGCATGTTTGTGCCTACATAGGTGAAAGTAGGGAAAGACCCTCTGGTATTTATTAAAGCTTCACAATTTTAATAAAAACAGAAGTCAGAAAAATGACAAATGAATTGTAGAGAGTGTTGTGTTTGTACAAGATCCAAACCATTTCTTCAAATTATTTTTGAAGCTCACACAACCTAATCATTTGGTTATAGGGCAAACATTTAATGAAATCCTTCACTCGCAGGAAAAAATGAAGTTGGTTTGATTTATGTCCTCCCTTCTTTCTTCTGTCTCTCATGCACATACATGTACATTAAGGGGAAAAATGCAGCGCTTGATTCAACCCACTTAGAGGAGATTTTTCTGAAAAGCAGGGCTGCCTGTTTTCAGTTACTAACCTCTTAGATCACAGCAAGCAGTCTTTGAAGTTCAATGAAAGCTAGAGGGGCAATCTTTGGTGGCAAAGCTACCACCCTACATTCATTCTCAGAGTGGGTGGCACGTTGTAGAATGTAAGATCTCATAACAGACATTATAGAGTGAGAGTAGAATTTAGCAGGGATGTACTGAACTTTACCACGAAAGCTTTGTTTAGTTCCTATTTGGAACAAAATTAGGGGCAGGCACCTTTTGTTAGAAATGTAGATCATGAGTTAGGCCTGATGCCAGAAACTAGTATAAATACATACATTCAGAGGGATCCCACTCCCAACCCACCAAGCTTTTTTTTTATTTTGCAATGTCAGATTTTCTCCTTTTTAAGCAACAGCATAAGGAGCCACAATGTTTACCCAGCTTGTGCCATCCTTTTAAGACTGGAACATCTTAACTTCAGAAGTTGTGTACCAAGAAGTCAAGTAAAAAAAAAAACAGGAACACATGGGACATATGTAGAAATAGAGAGCTAGATCAATTCATTTCAAAGTATTAGAATCAGAACTATTTAAGTTCATGACCTAGCCAAAAGCTAAAGTTTAGGATGATATAGAAGTAACTATGCTAGGTAAACTTCTGAACACAAAGCGATAGCAAATGTTGTTTTCAACATTGAACTATTCTGAAGGAGAGCAAAAACTCTTAAGCCTTCATCCTAACCCAGCTGGTCCACATTAAATAAAGGCATATTCACAATCAAATAGACCATTCGTGCCACTGAATTCTTTGTTATATAACGATATATATATTCTTTGTGCATATAAATCTAATGAACCTAAACCTAAACCTGTTGTAGCTTAGGACAGCTGTGTGTTTCAGTATTTGGATACTTGACTCCAGTGGTGGGAGTAGCTCAGTGGTCATGTGATGGGGTGGGAGTGGCGTGGTGGTCATGTGACCAGGTGGGTGTGGCCAAGTTGGGAAATGTGGTGAGACTCACTTAACAACGCTCTTGCTTAGCAACCAAAATTTTAGGCTCAACTGTGATCATAAGTTCTTTTTCTCTTTCTTTCCTTCTTTCCTTCCTTCTTTCTTTCTTTCTTTCTCTTTCTTTCTTTCTTTCTTTCTTTCTTCCTTCCTTCCTTCCTTCCTTCCTTCCTTCCTTCCTTTCTTGTTCCCCCTCAGTTTGGCTGTTTAAAAAGCCCCACATGAAACTCCCTTCCTGTTCGTCCTTCTGCTGTTTGAAGAAACCGTGTGGGGCATGCTCCCTTGTCTTTGACAGCTGCCTTGTTTCTAATTGGGGGGGGGGGGAATCCATGTAGAGGGAGGAAAAACATGGATTTATTTCCCCCCATTGGAAATGAGACAGCTGTCAAAGACAAGGGAACGTGCCCCACATGGCTTTCTTCAAACAGAAGAAGGAACAGGAGGGGAGTTCAGCTATTGGAAAAGTCCTGTGTGGAGCTCCTCTCCTGTTCCTTCTGCTGCTGCTTGAAGAAGCCACACGGGGCGTGCTCCCTTGTCTTTGATAGCTGCCTTGTTTCCAATTGGGGGGAATCCATGCAGAGAGAGGAAAAACATGGATTCCTCCACATTGGAAACGAGGCAGCTGTCAAAGGCAAGGGAGCACGCCCTACATGGTTTCTTCAAGAAGAAGGAACAGGAGGTGAAATTTCATTGGATAAGCCCACGGGCGTGCGCTGCTCTCTCCTCTGACAGCCAATTTCCTCCCTCTGCATGGATTCCCCATCATCTTCATTGGAAATGAGGTGGCTTTCAAAGACAAGAGGGCAGTGCACGCCATGAGCTGAGGTGGAGCAGTGGTTAAATGCAGCACTGCAGGCTACTTCAGCTGACTGCAGTTCTGCAGTTCGGCTGTTCAAATCTCACCGGCTCAGGGTTGACTCAGCCTTCCATCCTTCCGAGGTGGGTAAAATGAGGACCCAGATTGTTGTTGGGGGCAATATGCTGACACTGTAAACCGCTTAGAGAGGACTGAAAGCCCTATGAAGCGGTATATAAGTCTAACTGCTATTGCTATGTGGGCTTGCTGGTGCCTCTGGACGAATGGGTACGCTAAGGCACACTAAATTTCACCAACCGGTATGTGCGTACCAGCTAAAACCCACCCCTGCCTGACTCAGTGCTACTAGGTTTCTGAGCATAGAAATGGTTGGGAATTAGAGTAGAATTGGTGGTGGTTGGGGTATGCAACTTATCTTCTTCCTCCTAGGATAAAACATCTGAAGGCACCATGACATCAGAGACAGTGACTAAGTAAATAGAAATAATAAAAATGAGGTGTAATAAAAATGATGTGGATTAGAGAGGATAAACACTGGGAAGAGGAAATTTTCAGGGCTTTTGGCTAAGGTAAGGCACACATCTCTAGAGCTTCAACCTGGTATCTTTATTAGGTTTACAAAGAAATGCTAGGACAGACGTGAATAGCCTGCAATTAATTTGCAAGCGGTTGGCTCAAGCTACTATGTGCCTAATTGTCAGTCTGGTTGAACACTATATACAAATATCAATCTATGAAAAATATGAGGTTTTAAAAAACCTTTTCTTCTTTTTTGCAATCTAACCTCTCTGATCTATTGTGTTTAATGTAAGCAAGAATCTTCAAAGGTTTGGGATTTCAGAACCAGAAACAGTTGAGGGCTAGATTTACCTCAACTGACTTCTACAAATGTATGTTTGAAAATTCAACTCAGTTATAATAACTGAGCTTGAGCTTCATTCAAATTTGTTTGCATTAAATACTTCGCAGTTTACATGCTTTGTTGTCTAGCTCCTCATCTCTTTTTATTTAGATTTTATTTCCTGTAATTACCCATGCTCTGCTCTTGGCTTGTCTTCACCAAAGGCAGACCAGTTCCAGACATCCGTTGTTTACCTTTTGGCAAAGGCTTTAAAATATATGGAAAATGGTTGGTCTTAAGTTGAATACATTTCAAAAGTCACTGCACAGGGGTTTCAACCCCAAGCTTACAGGGTTTTCAATTTCAAGCTACAATATCTAGCTGCATTGACATTTCACTCCTGAAATTCACTCTTTATTTCTCCCTAATGTTATGCTTCCCAAACTATGGCATACTAGCCCTAAGGGTGCCATCTTAGGAGGCAAAAAAGTAGATTTGCAGTATGTAGATATTTATACATGTGGTGCCAATGAAGCACTTTTGAACCTGTTATTTAGATTTGGTTTCCTTTCTGTAAGCACATCCTGGAAATTTCTCTACTAAATGTTTATAGGCAGAGGACCATCAAAGTTATATCTCTGGATATTCAAACTTCTTAAGACATAAAAATTCAACACAAGTAATAGTTCTTAAATTATGCTCCACTTCCAAATCAATTATAGATATACACAATAGAAGAAATGTAAATGATTTTATAATATTGTTCCACCCTGGTCTAAAATTTCCTTTTCTCCCATTATTCATGTTTTTAATCTTTTTTCTTTGCCTAACTTCTCTTTCTGCATTCCATTAGCCATCTATTCAAATAACAGTGATGATCACTTTTGGGGGGAAAGATAGGGGTACCCCAAAATTTTCCTTCTCCCTCACCATAAAACCAATGTGACAATGAGGAGATAAACAAGACTCTCTTTCTTTCCTCGAAATATTTGCCATATCTCTTCACTAAAATGGACATCACATACAGGAGAAGAGATGCAGTGGCTATTTAGAATCCTACGTGTCTAAGGAAGATGGTCTATTAAGCAAAGTAAGAGAAGACACAATTTGTTACACATCTTTATTTTTAGGTTTCCATCTTCTTCCATACATTCATTTCTTTCTCCCTGACAACTATCTCCCTGCTATTTTATAGTCAGATTCTCCATGGTACATTTCCAATTTTCAACAGCCATTGCGGAGAATGGAAAAGCATTAGATCACCAAGTAAGAAGACAGTTAGGGCTCGCTGTTGTTGTTTTCTATGCAAGGATGAGAAACGAGACTAGACTTATTCCCCCAGCATGCTTCCTATATTGAGGCAACTCTTTATTCATGAGGTAAAATTCTAAAGGAAAAGCCATGATCACATAAAATGCTGAACTGATAATGTATCCCATTGCCATGTGGCATGTGGTCACATTTTAATTACCACCCCTTGGAGCTGTCTCCACAGGTATGTTTCCTTAATGCATAAAACATGAAATGTGTGTGTGTGGGGGGGGAGATTTCAGTACCTCTGCTCTTTCAAAAGGGAAGTAAACCACATTAGAAACACATTTCTCATTCAAGAGTTTGTTCAGTACAGAACTGTAGAAGGCCTTGTCTGTTTGTAAGCCAATACACTCATTCACACGAGTCTTCTGTTTCCTTAATAAATATAAAAGCATGTCTAGCTTTCTGTTATCTGTTCAATAAAAGGAAACCATATATGGCCTGAATGTACATAGATACACCATTCATTAGATGTCACTTTAAGGTAAGATCAAAACAATTGGGTACATGGAAGAAATGTCTGTTTCGGTCCATATCGTGTTTTTAAAGGTGGGAACCAGTGTGATCTCACTAGTTCTCAGAAGTAGTTTGAGGGAAGAAATCTAAATGCATTTGGGGATTGTTCTCCACACATTTTGGGATTTTTCAGGAAGAGCAAAGTTGACAAAATGAAATTTCAGTGGTGAAAAAATTGAGTGTTGAGAAAAATAAGTTTTACAATTAGGTAGTAAAAAACAAATGTTCAGATATAGAATAGGTGGAACCTAGCTCAATAACAGTAACTGTGAGAGGGATCTTGTAGTCCTGGTGAACAATCATTTAAATATGAGCGAGCAGTGTGCTGCAGCTGCCAAAAAAACCCAGTGCAGTCCTAGGCTGCATTAACAGAGGGATAGAATCAAGAAGTATTCATAAAGTATTAATACTGCTTTATAATGCCTTGGTAAAACTACACATGAACTATTGCATCCAGGTTTGGTTGCCACAATATAAAAAAGATGTCAAGGCTCTGGAAAGATTGCAGAGAAGAGCAACAAAGATGAATAGGAGCTTGAAGGTAAAAATATAGGAAGAATAGTTGCAGTCTAATCTGGTGAAAAAAAAGGATTTGGATGACATGATAGCAGTGTTTAAATATTTGAAGGGTGCCACAGAGAAGAGGGGGTCAACCTATTTTCCAAAGCACCAGAAGGTAGGACAAGAAGCAATGGATGGAAACTAATCAATGAGAAAGCCAACCTAGAAATAAGGGGAAATTTCCTGACCTAAGAACAATTAACTTGTGGAATGGCTTGCCTTCAAAAGCTCCATCACTGGAGGTTTCTAAGAAGAGATTGGACAGCCATTTGTCCAGAATGGTATAGAGTCTCCGGTTTGTGCAAGGATTGGGCTAGAAGACCTCCAAGGTTCCTTCCAATTCTTTTATTCTGTCTGTTCTGAGCTTGTGGTTGTGGTTATTGTTTTCCTTCTCACAGTATTGTTTTATTTATTGATGTACTGTATATATTAATTAAAATTAATTTCACTCCATCTTTGAGGAAAAACATCTTTCCAAATCAACTTAAAAGCAACAAACAAACCATTATAAATAACAAAGTAGAAAAATTTCTCTTAACTGTAGCTTCTTTCTGGATTGTCTGACCAGGAAGGAAGAGAAAGATACACTTAGAATGGAGGCGTCATAAGTATTCTGAGTGATTGCCCAACAAAGTCTCCATAGATCGAGATCATTCGCAAATTCTTTTTCTTTTGTTCGTTTTTTTTTCAAACCTCCCCCCCCCAAATTCAGTCCTCTTCTATTCACTTTTCAGAAAGTTATGCTAATGAATGGAATAGAATTCAGAGTCCTTTTACACAATTTCTTTTCAATGTAATAATATTTTTATGAACCAAAAAACATTTTTTTTAAATAAAAGACATCTTGTCTGGGATCCTTTCCATAGGACAATTGGAGATCATGGTCCCTGGGGAAGATAGGCAGGAGTAGCACAGACCTCCTCCCAGAAGCTGCCAGATGTTTTTATTTTTTAAGAATGCCCTGAACCTGGTTTCCATATTAGCACCAAAATGGGAGATATGGTTTCATTTTTTGTTGCTGAAAGCAATGGGTCATTTGGTTGTGACCCGCCAGCTGTGGCAGACTCAGACGATGAAGAGGTTGGGCAGGAACTTGGGCCAGTCCTGGAGTCTGGAAAGTTCTGATGGATGCTCTGCGTACATTTCCCAGCTGTGTCAGAGATAAGTGTGGAAGAAGAACAGCTGGGACCTGATTCAGATGTGCGTAAGTCAGGGGTGGGTTTCTCGCCCCGTTCCAACCGGTTCGGTTGAAATGGGGCGGGTGGCGTCCTCGTGCACGGGCGTGGTGCATGCATGCCTACTAGCGTCTGTGCGATGCTCCAGCTGCTCCTGGAGGATCGCGCAGGCGCTGTATGCGTCCTGCGCATACGTGGAAGCACAGAACTTGTCAAAACCGGGTAAGGAACGTGGGCGGGCGGGTGGGCCCTTCTCTGTTCCCGGAAGTTACTTACTTCTGGGTTCGCCGACCAACCGGTTCACAGGGACCGCCGCGAACCGGTTGAAACCCATCCCTGGCATAAGTGCAGAACTGTCGGAAAAAGGAGAACAATTGAGTACCAGGAGCTGACTCAGGAAGAAAGGCACACGTGGATGCTGAATGGCCCCTCCCTGGCTGGGTTCTAAATTAGAAGCAAAGTGGGAGTGGCGTTGTATGAGACAACCATTCAGATTTTGTTAGGAAAATTTGCTCATCGTGGTTTGTGTCTCAGAGACTGCTTGAGAGAGTTTAGTTTACAGCTTTACAACCGGAATCTCTTGGCCTGGCAATTATCCAAGGACTGGTAAGGTCTGTTTTTGCCATTACTCCTTGGAAGGATTATTGCCTGGACTTTTCTGTGTTTTAATGCCATGAACTCACAGTAGTTAAATAAAGAGGGTTTTTGGGGGGGAGTCTGTTTCTGCGTTCTGTTAAGGTTGGATCAGAGCACATTTGTTTGTTTTTAGTCATTTTAAAATAATAACAATGCGAGCATTTTAAGAATTCCTCTCTGAAATACTGAATATTATTACCCACCTTATACATTGGGATAGCTACACTCATTTCTCACCAAGAAAAAAAGCAACTTACATTGCATTGAAGGTGGCTAAGATATATTTTTCATGACCTTTAGGGGGCAACCAATCACCATTTGACTGAAAGCAAGGTCACTACATGTCTCAGTTTGAACCAGGTAACAAACAGCATGGTAGAGTCTAAATCTGAAGAATATTTTGATTTGCACAGCAGCAGCTCACTCCATTTCTCAAACATTTCTTCATAACACAAATGCAGAAATGACAAATTATACAGACTTCTGTTATAAAAGTGGAAAAATGTTTACCTGTTTATTTTATATATATGATATCAGAATTTCTACCGTGGGTTGATTTATGAATAGGTCAGATATTTGCACTTCATTAATTTCAGATTTTGATTTGAGAACTGCCCAGATTTCAAAGAATAATGTGGATATATAAACATACATCCAGCATGGAACTCAAGTTCCACAGCTTCAGAATTTGACAGCATTCAGTAAACCTGAATCACCTATCAAAATAATTCCCAGGTAAACAAACTTTCATCTAGGTAGTCATGTTGTTACATTGTTAGATTTTATATAAGCTGTGAAGTTGGTTTAAGTTTTGTAGGAAGTAAGCACGTATCCCGCTCCTAGAAAAATGAAATATCCTAGGAAATATTGAAAAGGCAGAATGTTATATTTCCCTGGATGTGAAAAGGGAGAAACATGTTTTAAAGACAAAATAGCTGCTTGCAGCTTCCTGCCCATCCCCCTTTGTCAATGGGCCCAAGCCAGACCCTTTACATAATAAAGAGTTCTCCCCTTCAGCTCCAGGGTAATGGGATCAAGGCATGATAGTATTAGCCCTTTACCCAACTCACCACATGGCATCTGAGAATTCAATCGAACCTGAACTCAACCTAGAAAATTGCATGGCCCCATGGGAGTCTGACAACCAATCAGAATTCATTTCTTACATAGGAGCAGGAAACAGAGAGGTGGGACTGAACAGAGTATTAAAAACCTAGCAAGCCCCTCCTCTTGCTCTCTTCTTCTTCACCCAACACCTGGAAGCATGTGATCACCTTTTTCCCCAGGATCTCAAGCCATGTAGTCCTGTCCACCATTAAACCATATTTTCTAAGCAGCCTCCATGTTTCCGGTGTCTTTTTCCCCACTTGGAACTGAACCCAGAAGGACATTTCTTCCAACAGTTTAGAATACATTCTGGTCTGAGAGGACTGCATAGTCCAATTCATTGTTTCCTATTCAAAACCTATATTCCAAATAAGGATGAAATAGAGTTCTGCTATGAATTCCTCTGGGGGTGGATTTAGTTTTACACCCTCAGAGCAATCCAAGACATAATGTATACTTGCCATAAGCAAAACTAGCTACCTTCCTTCTTTTCCTAAAAAATAGGTACTGAGCTATTTTAAAACATGAAGTATGCAAGAAGTCTCTTGCAGCACAGTTCAACCTTCAAAAAGGTTGTGGCCCTTGCAGACTTCCTTATTTTTTTTCTGGGAAAGATCACATAACCAAAGACTAGAGTTACACAAGCATATGGCTTCCATCTTATGTTCCTTTTATAGAAAGGGATGTTTTGTGATGCTGAAGAAAGACAATCAGGTAGCATTGTTCACAGAGCATGGAAGAAAAATCCAAGATGGCGCCCGCAGAAGTGTGATTGAAATGTCTGGTTTGAATGATTGAATTCTTGTGAGGCCATCTTGATATTTTTGACTATACCCAGTAGACACTCCAGGGAAAAAGAAACATCAGAGATGAATGATCAATGAAGGCGAAGAAAGAAAAGTTTTCTTTGTGATCCAACATTGTTACTTGTAATATTTATGTTACTACCTGAAGTACTTAGGGAGTGAACTAAGAAGCTAAACGTTGTTTTTAGCTGGTAAGCTGTATCTCCCACCACCATCTTTATCTCCCCACTTCCCCATGCAAATGAGATGTGAATGACACAAATGCTTCTAAGATGCTGTACAGAGCTTCTGCTTGCTGTTTTAATGAAAGCTGAAAATTCAGAAGAATCTCCAGATTTCCTACAAAGTACTTCTGGGGAACATAATCCCACAGAAAGCTAAATGTGGCAGGCTCAATTTGTCGGTTGCATAGGTTCAGCATACCAATAATCCAAGGATTTAAATCCTATTAGTTTTGAGGCAATTTCTCCCCATTCTTCTCCAGACACAGCACTAGAGGAGGTAGAACATAAGCTTTCAAGTAAAGGCGGCAATCATAATTAACTTATAAGGAGTTAACAGATGTTTTAATAAATGTTTATTCAATTTTTACCAATGGTTATGAAGTCCAATAGGTCAATGTTCTTTTTGTAATGTAGCTTACAACCACCAATAACATTTCCTAACGAATGTACTTTACAACTAGTTTGGAAGTAAATGGGGCTTTTCAAATTGGTGCCTTCATTGCTTTTGAATAATACAGAAAGAAAGGAACACATCTGTGAAGTGTTGCCCTGATTCAACTGTAACTTTCTAGTTTGTGCTTTAGAAATATAATGTCTGAAGATATAATAATAATAATAACAACAACAACAACAACAACAACAACAACAACAACTCCGCCATTGCCGGTCCCAAGCCCCGGATGAGAAAGGAGGAGGGTTGGGGTCAGGTTGGCAACCTGGCCCCATAAAAAACAACCTACCAACCCATACAATATGGTGAAAGAAACAAATAAAAATTTTATACTGCATCGGTCGTTGCGCAGGTTAACAAGAACCGCGTCGGATGTTGGGGTCCCTGGACATCCATCGACAAGTGGGCTACAGGTGGACCAGCCAACAAAACGACAAAAATATAGTGCAGATGAAAACCGTGCCATAATGGCCTGTTACTACAACTCAGAGCCAGAAAGAAGAGGTTATTTAAAGCAAATGTATGAATTATGGAAACAACAATATCCAGATTCAAATGTTAGTGAACAACGACTAGCAGATCAAAGGCGATTTATTATACGGAATAAAGTGTTTAGTGAAGTTGAACTAGAGGAAATTCAGGCAAATTGCAAAACCAAAAAAACTACATCACAAGCGGAAATAACTGATATTCAAGACACAACTAAAGACATTATAGTAGAATTCCCAGAAGAAGCTCTCAGGGAGGAAATAACACCACCACCACTAGAACCAGTTATCACTGAACCAACTGATGAACTAACTCAAAAACAAAAAGAATTGAAGAATAAGATCATGAAGCATTTTCTGCTTAATGAGAAAAGGCAACGTTTACCATCACTAAAAACTGTGCCTAAGAAAATTTTGGCCCCTATCATGAAAATGGTTAATGCAGTGTTTTCAACAATTGAATCGGGCTCCATCTTGGAAACGAACCAGTTAATGTACAGCGCAGCTGTAATAGTCACTAATGAACTAGGCATTAAAATCAAAGTACCTAGTCACACAACAGAAAAAGCATCAAAGCCAAAGTGGAAAATCCGATTAGAACAAAAAGTCAAAAAATTAAGGGCAGATGCTAGTAACTTAAAGAACATGCATGAGCAACAGATTAAAAACAACAAAATCATATATTGGCTAATCAGAAGATATAGATTGGATACAAGAAACATCAATGAAGCTGTAGAGATTGTAAAACAGCAGATAACAGCAACAGCTAGAAAAATTGAAAGATATGAGGCACGAATCATCCAATATAAACAAAATCAGCAATTTCGATCAGACCAACGGCGTTTTTATCAAAGTCTTAATGTGAATGGTGACACCAAAAGTGAAAAACCAAAAAAGCAGGCCACAGTTGAATTCTGGAAAGAATTGTGGGAAAATGCAAAGGACTACAATAAGAAAGCAAAGTGGATACATGACTTTGAGAAAAGCATTGGCAACAAACAAATGCAAGTATTAGAAATAACAACTGAGATGGTCAAAAATCGAGTAAAAAAGGTAAAGAATTGGACATCACCTGGAAAGGACCAATTACATGGTTTCTGGCTCAAATATCTGACCAGTTTACATGCAATATTGGCCAGGCAACTGAATGAAATTTTACAAAAGGGCCAAATTGATGAATGGTTGACAACTGGAAAAACATACTTGATTCAGAAAGATGCAACTAAAGGAACAACACCTGAAAACTACAGACCAATAACATGCTTGCCAACAACCTTCAAATTACTCACAGGCATTATTGCAGATAACATGATGGATTATTTGGAAACAAACAACATCTTGCCAGTAGAGCAAAAAGGCAACAAAAGAAGGAGCAGGGGCACAAAAGATCAGCTCCAAATTGATAAAATGATATTAGAAAATTGTAAGAATAGAAAAATGAACTTGAATATGGTCTGGATTGATTACAAAAAGGCATTTGACTCACTGCCACATAGTTGGATCATAAAATGGATTATATCACTAATCACATAACATACAGAACAAAAATCACCTTCCCATTAATTTCTTCTAGTGAGATATTGTTCAAAATTGCCATATATAATACACCAGTGACATGCAGTGAGGTTCACAGCCGGTGAGGCAAGCGGGCAAAAGCCGTCCTATGTCTGCCAGCACCAGCCGCCCCCGAAGCCCCGACAAGTCCCGCTGTATGGCCGGCGCGGTGGCATGCACTTTGAAGTGCCGGCACGCACAGGCACTTTAAAGTGCATGCCGCCGTGCCACAGCCATACAGCGGGACGCGTTTCGCTCTATGGCGGAAAGGCGCACCAGCACTTTAAAGTGCATGCCACCAAGTGACGGCCATATGTCCCGCTGTATGGCCACGGCATGGCGGCATGCACTTTAAAGTGCCAGTGCACCTTTCCGCCATAGAGTGACACACGTCCCGCTGTGGCAGCCATACATAATTGCTGCTAGAGTCACCATGTGGATGACTTTGCTTAACTGTTTTAAAAAAGCCTCTAAAAAAAGTGCCCTCTGCAGGAGGAGGCGAGAGAACCACGTGCCTCCTTTGCATAAGGATTTTTTTGCCTTTTAACCCTTGCTTAACTCTGCTCAAGTGATCATAAAAATAGACTAAAGGAGGCACGTGGTTCTCTCGCCTCCTCCTGCAGTTAAGCACTAAGCAGAGTCATCCACTGTGACTCTGGCAGCAACTACCTCAGCCTTTTTCCTTTTAATTTTTTTTTCTTTTCATGATTACAGTGGTGAGGCCCTGCCTCCTCTGCCTCCCCTGACTGCACGTCACCGTAATGCACTCAAACACAGACACACACACTTATATATACAGGAATGTCTGTCTGTGTGTGTGTGTATCCTATAGGCACAAATAGATTTGAAATAAATTTTCTCACAGTGATGATATTGTTCTTCTCAATCTTTTCTGAATGATAGTCAACTTTCTGTGACATTCAAAATTTACTGGTTGTTGCAGGGAATTTGTTCTTGGATGATCTTGTGGTTCCTTAATTAGGCTGTTGTTTACTATTAACTTTTTTTGGTCGGCATTGGTAATTCCTTGATTGGTGAATTGTTTACTTGATTGTTAGTCTAGTGTTAATTTTAGTGTTAATCTCATATTTATAACCCTGACAGGGCAAGCCACCAGTATATATACATGAAAGCAAACCACACTCCCTTCTAGCGCTGATTATGTTACCTAGTTTACCAAGCCTTTCCTAGTTTCTAGGCTGCTCTGTAACTAGATCCTAGTTACCTAATTTCTAGGCTCCATTAACAAAGGGATAGAATCAAGATCACATGAAGGGTTAATACTACTTTATAATGCCTTGGTAAGGCCACACTTGGAATACTGCATCTGGTTTTGGTCACCATGATGTAAAAAGATGTGGAGACTCTGGAAAGAATACAGAGAAGAGCAACAAAGATGATTAGGGAATGGGAGGCTAAAATATATTAAGAATGGTTGCAGGAACTGGGTATGTCTAGTTTAATGAAAAGAAGGACTAGGGGTGACATGATAGCAGTGTTCCGGTATCTCAGAGGTTGCCACAAAGAAGAGGGAGTCAAACTATTCACCAAAGCATGACAAGAAGCAATGGGTGGAAACCAAGGAGAGAAGCAACCTAGAACTAAGAAGAAATTTCCTGACAGAATGATTAATCAGTGGAGCAACTTGCCTCCAGAAGTTGTGAATGCTCCAACACTGCAAGTTTTTAAGAAGAGATTGGGCAACTATTTGTCTGAAATGATATAGGGTTTCCTGTCTAAGCAGGGAGTTGTACTGGAAGACCCCCAAGGTCCCTTTCAACTCTTCTATTCTGTTCTGTTCTGTTCCGTTCCATTCCGTTCCTGTTCCTGTTCCTGCTCCTGCTCCTGCTCCTGCTCCTGCTCCTGCTCCTGCTCCTGCTCCTGCTCCTGCTCCTGCTCCTGCTCCTGCTCCTGTCCTATTCTATTCTATTCTACTCTGGTAAAGAAATATCTGCAAGAAAACAACCAAATTCAGAGAGCTCCAAGAACCCCAAAGGCCATCTATACTAGTATTGGAGGGGATGATGTAAGTAGAATTGAATATCTGCCAGAGAACTAGAACATGACTACATTTTAACGATGGATATGTTTTTGCCATTACATGAAGCTCTGACCCTGAATTTAACAACCACATAAAGCCGGGACATATTTTGCTCAGGGACTGCAGAATATTAAATTATTGTTGCTTAGCTTATTAAATTGCCATTTACTATGCAAGAACTCAGATTAAAAATGCCTTAATGCTTACTGAAGCAAGGTATATGGTACCTAACAGCATGTTATTTTCTGCACGCTATTTAACATTCTTTATTGCTCCAACTCATAAGGTTTATTTGAAATCAGTGGAGGAATTCAACTCTTCTCTTGTTTACTTAGCCATTATCAGCCACTGCAAAACTGCCAAGCATGAGGGATAAACACAGGTAATTTACAGCTCTGCATAAACATGGAAATGACTATGAGAAAATTAAAATCTTTAGATACCTCATTATTTATGGAATAGATGAAATGCAACTTTTGCAGTATGAATGTTCCCAGATATCAAGATCAATGAAAAAAAAATACAAGATAATTTACTACGATGTTTATTAATAAATTTATTAAGATGCTCCCTTGAAAATGTTCTAGAATCCTTTATGGGATTTGGTTGACCTGATCAAAAATCATTTGGTTTCTCCTGACATTTCTGTGATATGGAAAGGTGCTATTTTTGCAGGTGTTTGCGCTACAAAGCATCATCTGGCTACTGAATCTAGAGGATTGCACAGCTCTAATAAATCCCAGTGTTTTGAAAGGCAGAATTTTTCTTACAGTCGAATGGGTAGAGTCCATGTGAAGAAAAGTACTGTAAAATGCCAGAGTCTAAACAGATGTTCATGGTAATGTAGTCTTCTTTTATGCAAAGTGTAATGAATGATGGAGAAGACAATTTCTCATTTTCAACTCAATATATGAATGGAAGGCTATGCATGAATGCTAGACATGGTGGTTACATGCTATCTCCAGGATCAGAAGTTTATTGCTTGCAAATAGCCCTTTCCAGGGAACAAATCCACAGGGGGATAATGCAGTTGTGATCTGCTTGAGGTCTTCCTAGAGGCAAATGACTCTTCATTACAGGAAACAGAAAGTTGACCTCCATGATTCGACTTGGCACCTTTTTTTATTTCTTTGCTGACTTATACCATAGTGACACAACTAATAGTCTGCAAGGGAATGATTCTCAAGCTATATGCTTGGATGCCTTATAGTTTGGCATCAAAAGCTCGAAAGTAATATGAAAAATTAAGGCACCCTTCAGGTAGTCCTCAACTTTACAACCATTCATTTAGCAACATATTCAAAGTTACAAAAGCACTGGAAAGAAAAATGAGTTAGAATCAGTCCTAAGACTTGCAGCCATCATAGCAAGTCTCTTGATCGAAATTCAGATGCTTGGCAATTGGCATGTATTTACGATGGCTGCAACATCCCTGGATCATGTGTTTATCATTTGCGAACTTCTCAGCTAGCTTTCCACTAGAAAGTCAATGGGGAAAGTCAAATTTACTTAACAACCACGGTGGAAAAAAAGTCATAAAATTGGAAGTGATTCACTTACTACTACCTTGCTTAACAATTGAAATTCTGGTCACAATTGTGGTCATATGTCAAGGACTGCTTGTACTGAATGTATACTATATGCTGTGCTTATTAACAAGAATCCTCAGAATCTTCAACCAGCAATATTTGGACACCAAAGAGCAATGTATTATATCTTTGATGCAGGGGTGAAATGCTACCGATTCGGACCGGTTCACCAGAACTGGTAGTTAAAAATGCTACTGGTTTGGGCGAACCAGTATTTCTGATGATCAACTCTGATGTGCAATTTATATTAGCTAGAAAGCAGCATTTCCTGCTTTCTAGCTAATCTAAATCGCGGGGCACAGCAGATTTTCCCCCTCGCTATTCTACTTACCTTTGCAGGCGCACTTGATAGCAGGCTCTGACCACCCGCCCAGATGTCATCATGTCTGATTTTGATGTTCTGCACATGCATGGAACATTTAGGATCTGATAGCAAAGGTAAGTAGATTCCACCTCTGCTTTGATGGCTCATCTTTAAACAGGGCTGTGATAAATGATGTGTGCATCTAGTACCTTCCATTTGAAATTCAGTGCAGATAGCAGTGCTATCTCAGGAGCATTGCATTAAATATCAACGATGGCTTGCAGCTCCAGAGATAAAACTACAGTACCAAATAGCCCCTCCAGGGGCCCCCTGTGAAGCACAGGAGAAGGAATCTTGCCGGAGGGCAGATGACAAGAGTGCCATCAAACCTGGAGTCAGCTTCATTGGGCACTGAGAAGAAATTATCAGATTCCTGATGTAATCTGCACTGACAGTCATGAGACAATAGCGATAGCATCACCACTGACCTGCAAAAAATGGCACAATTCTGAATCCTGATGAAAAGGAAGCTAGCTCCCCTGGAAGAATTGTGTCTATTCTTAGTAACGAAATATTAGTGTGATTTTCTGAATATAAGACAGAGGCTGTAACCCAAGAGGCAAAGGCTTAGAAACACAGGTGCATTACAATAACACGGTTTACGGTCTCCTGCCGTAATGTGCTCACCAAGTAGGAAAAATGTCTTTAACAGTCCTAAGTGATTTCAGATGAGCAGTTCAAATCACAACCCTCTGCCTAGCTCCGTAATTCTCTCCTCCAGTTTCCTTCTGCCTTCCCTTCATTCCTATATGTTGCGTATTCCAGTCTGTGGTTGATAGCAAAATAAGTCTATAAATATAACACATTTGAACTGGCAGAAAATAGCATGCCAAGGACTGTGTATACTTTTTCAAACTAGTGCTCTTCTTCTGGTTTTACATAATTAGGCTATACTGCATCTTCCCTGTTCCACCGATCCATTTATAATATATCTTAGACAAAGCTCAGTTAGACGAGACGGACTTCAGAGCAGCAGGAAATGCCTATGCTACATTGGGCATTAGAGTAATGGTTCAGATCTCTCTCCCTAGCATGTAACACAGATATGCTTTGAAGCATGAAATCATAAATGATTAACCTATTTGATTTCTTCCAAATGACAGAAATATGCCCTTCCTGCAGAACTCATGAAATAACAAAAATATAAAATCGCCATTTGCTAGAAATCAAAGTATATTTCCCAGTAGGATTTGGAGGCTGTTGCCGAGCCTGATTCATGGTAGATATTTTTGCCCTACAACAATTGTTAATTACTGTCCATTTGCTATGTGTCCAAAAAGCTTGAGGATAATATTGGTTTAAAAGCTTACACTGGTCATTATCTTTGGGTAATCTATATGAATTGCCTCAGGTCCACGTGAGGCTGAAAGTGCAAGGAAAAGAACATGAAACCTTTGTCTCTATGTGCATGTGAATAAGTATATGTGTTGTATGAGGGTAAGAAAGGTGTTTTGGGGTAAATAAGCTCTGCTTATGATTTAAACATTAAAAAGACAACAACACATTGAATTCAAAGATGGTGAGCTAGCTAAAATTGTGTGTGTGTGTGTGTGTGTGTGTGTTATGTCAAAGCACCTGGTATGACCAAATATGGGAGGGAGCATTTGTTTTCGTAGATTTTCACAGATGTAGGTATGCTGGTCTTGTTGTATTCGGGTCTTTTCCCATGTAAGATTGAGATTGTCTTGGTAACGTTTTGGCGAGGTCCCACTCGCCATCTTCAGGCTGGTGTTTTCGGCTTTGTGCTTGTGCAAGTAAGGCGTGGTTGGAGCTGTCGTCTTTCTATAAATCTTGGTGGGGGGTGTGGAGTGCTGGCTTTGTTGCTGTAAGTGGGTTGATTGGCTGTGTAGTTGCATCCTGATTTGTAGATAGAGTTGATGTTTGTAGATTGGTGGGCTGTTTCGTATCATCCTGTGTGGCTGAGGTGCTGGCTGTATGTCCGTTGTTCTTTTGTGTTGTAACGATCTGGGTGATGGGTGGGATTTGTTTGTTGACTAAGGCTAGTTTCCAGATGTCTGGTAGACGGGAGGTATCATCAAGTTTATTCATGTTGTGGAGGTGTTTCTCTATTTCAATGGCTTCCATAATTATTCTCTTCTTGAAGTGTTCTGTTTGGAGATTAATTTGGTTCCTTCAAAATCAATTTCATGTCCTGTTGCTTTAAGGTGCTAGAAAAGGAGGGAAGTTTTTTTCTTTTTTTCTAACTGTGTTCTTGTGTTCTGCGATGCATGCATTTGTCCAATGTATGTGGCAGGGCAGATTTTGCATGGTATTTTGTAGATTCCTTGGTTTTCTAGCTGGATCTTGTCTTTGGAGTTTTTAAAGATGTTGGCTATTTTTTTGGTCAGTGCTGAAGGCTGTCTTGATATTGTGCTTGTGGAGAATTTTGCTAATTTTATCTGTGGTGCCTTTGATGTAAGAGAGGATGGCAATGCTGTTGTTCTGTTCTGTGTCTCAGTTCTTGGGGGGAGTCTCCCTTTGTATTAGGTTGGTAATTGTTTTTCTTTGGAATCCATTGGAGATTAATACGTTTGTGAGAGTGTGTAATTCAGTTTTCAGGTGGTCTTTGTCAGCTAGGCAGTGGTTGGTTAGGTCCAGGATGTGTTTAGTGGGGTGTGTTTGTTCTGGATAGTTGTCAAGGCTTCTTTTATATGGGTGAAGAGGGATATGACATCAAAGCTCACAAGTAGGTCACTGGGTTGTAGATCTTAAGAAATTCCAAAGACAAGATCCAGCTAGAAAACCAAGGAGTCTACGAAATACCATGCAAAATCTGCCCTGCAACATACATTGGACAAACGAATAGGAGAATAAATGCACGCATCGCAGAACACAGGAATGCAGTAAGAAAAAAAGAAAAAACTTCCTCCCTTTTCCAGCACCTTAAAGCTACAGGACATGAAATTAATTTTGAAGGAACCAAATTAATCTCCAAAATTGAACACTTCAACAAGAGAATAATTATGGAAGCTATCGAAATAGAGAAACACCACCATAACATGAATAAACGTGACAATGCCTTCCGCCTGCCAGACATCTGGAAACCAGCCCTGGTAAACAAATGAGCCCCACCCACCACCCAGGCCATTACAACACAAAACAACAGACACACAGCCAGCACCAATCAGCACCAATCTACCAATCATGATACAGCCGCACAGCCAATCAATCGATTTACTGAAGCAACGCCAGCACTCCCTCTGTTGTGCTGGCAGCTGGACCACAACCGTAGAGCGTACCCCAAGAGCGGCCACTGCCAGAAGACTCGGTTTGGAAGCTGCAAAAAAGCCATGTGGCGATGGTGGCAGCAGTGGCGGAGATGACTGGCTCTGCGGAGAGACTTGGGCCATGCATCATGAGGCTGACAGGCGCGTGAGGGAGAGCAGAACAGCCACTCAGACAACTCCCCTCCAGCCGTGCAGAGTGCCATTTACTGCCATTTCAAAGGCACCAAGCCGCGGGAACCGGGCAGCGTCGAACAGGCGCTCATGCGGCTTGGCGATACCCCTAAGTCAGTGAATGGTGCTGTGCCCAGCTGGAAAGGGGGTTTGTCGGGTGGCTGCGCATGAGTGTGGTCACTTCATGCCGTTGTGCAGCCATTTGCCCATGAGGCTGTGCCCAGCTCTTTGGGAGCCCACTCGCAAGAGAGCAGCCTCCTGGCAACCCCAAAACAATAAATCCTCCCCTCATAATAAGGCCCAAGCCATATTTTGTGTGTAAAAAGAAAATAAGACCCTGTCTTATTTTCGGGAAAACATGGTGTGTATCTCTATTCCTATCCCTATCCCTATCCCTATCCCTATCCCTATCCCTATCCCTATCCCTATCCCTATCCCTATCCCTATCCCTATCCCTATCCCTATCCCTATCCCTCTCCCTATCCCTATCCCTATCCCTATCCCTATATCTATCTCTATCTCTATCTCTATCTCTATATCTATATCTATATCTATATCCATCTATCCATCTATCCATCTATCCATCTATCCATCTATCCATCTATCCATCTATCCATCTATCCATCTATCCATCTATCCATCTATCCATCTATCCATCTATCCATCTATCCATCTATCCATCTATCCATCTATCCATCTATCCATCTATCCATCTATCCATCTATCCATCTATCCATCTATCTATCTATCTATCTATCTATCTATCATCTTTCTATCTATATGCTGGTCTTGTTGTATTTGGGTCTTTCTAAGATTGAGATTGTCTTGGCAACATTTCAGTGAGGTCTCACTCGGCGTCTTCAGGCTGGAGTCAACTGATGATAAAAGGAGGAAAAAGAGAAAAGGAATTTTGTAAAATCTATGTGCCAAACTGTGATTCTGAGAGAACCCCATGGGTTCATCACCTGCTCTAACTCAGGGGCTGTGGGTGAGGGCAGGTTTAAGATTTCATATCAATAGGGTCAGGGTAGAGACTGTAAAAATCTTGCATGGAAAAAAATGTGTAAAGCTCACATTACTCCCTATGGTGTTACATTCTGGACCAGCTTGAGCTTCTGAGTTGTCTTTAAGGGCAGACCCATGTATAGCATATGGTAACAGTTCAAGCATAAGGTGATGGAAAAAATGGTTCATAGTCTAGCTATGGGTGCAACTACTGCAACTAGACAAGAGCCGAGGTGGCACAGTGGTTAGAGTGCAGCAGACTACTTCAGCTGACTGGTAACTGCAGTTTGGTAGTTCAAATCTCACCGCCTCAAGGTTGGCTCAGCCTTCCATCCTTCTGAGGTCAGTAAAATGAGGACCCAGATTGTTGGAGGCAATAGGCTGACTCTGCAAATGGCTTAGAGAGGGCTGTAAAATCACTATGAAGTGGTATATAAGTCTAAGTGCTATTGCCAGATGAATTTGGGCAACATAGCTGCCATCAGCTGTTTGAGAAGGAATTTTAAGTCCACGAAGACCTCTAAATTGCACTCCCATTCTGAAGATGGAAATATAGTCCTGTTCAAGCCCCCAAAGATGAAACCACTCCAAATTCATAAAGTCCAAATGTCCATAGGAACTTGTCAGGGTTGAGCTTAAGTCTGTTCTTCCTATTCCAGGCACATGCACACTCTGGAATAAGACATTGACAGCATCACTTGCATGGCCTAAGGCCAAGATGTATAACAAGAGTGTTGAGCCCTGAGCTACTCCATGTGGCAGAAGCCTTGGGATTTGGCTGTCCCACCCTTTATCACCACTGACCAGATCCAATAGCAATAGTATTTAGGCTTATATACTGCCCCATAGAGCCCCCATAGCTCTTTACAGCACTATCTGGGAAGTTTGCAATGTAGAAGCATTATTTGCATATTGCTGCCCACAATCTGGGTCCTCATTTCACTGACCTCAGAAGGCTGAATCAACCGTGAGCCCTATCAAAATCAAACTCCAGGCTGTGGGCAGAGTTTGCTTTCAATACTGTAATTTAATCACTGTGCCACCAGGGGTCTAGCCACAAAGAAAGGAAGAGAACCATTAGATAACTATGTGTTTCACTTCTAATCCCCCTTGGTGGTCCAAAAGGAGACTGAAGGCCAACAAGGACCGAAGAAGAATCAGAATAAATGCACTTCCACCCACCTCAGCTTCACCATAAGTAATCAATAAATCTACCTATGCCATACTTGTACTGTTTCCAGATTAAAAATGTTCTAAATAATGCACATCTTCCTGAGCCCTCTGAAATTATAACCTGATCACCTTCTCAGCAACTTTCTTCAGAAAGAGAAAATTGGAAACCTGATAAAAATTGTTCAGGACAGTTTGAACTAATGAGGGCTTCTTGAGAAGGGACATTTTACTATTTCTCTCAAAGTGAGAGGAATTACCCACACCCTCAAATAAACAGATACTACTACTCTACCACTACAAAGTGTATTTGTATTTATTGTATTTATTAGTTTGTACAATATAGCAGGTATAAATATAAACATGGATATGAATGAAAGAAATGAATACAAATATATGGGGGACAGTAGGACAGTGATGGTAGTCACGCTGGTGTGCTTATGCACTCCCCATTTATGGACCTCTTAGGAATGGGGTGAGGTCCACGGTAGACAGTTTAAGGTTGAAGCTGTGAGGGTTAGAGGATGTAACAATGGAGTCAGGTAGAGCATTCCAGTCGTTGGCTGGGGCATTATCTAATATATAGATATTACAACTCAAGTAACTGTTTACTTCCTCAGCAGTCACAGGAGTAAATGTCTTCAAGATAACCAATCAAATCCACCCTTCCCTTCTTTCCACAAGACTTTCCTACTCAGAGTGTGGCTCTGAGCAAATTTAAGGAAATTCGTCATGAGATATTTAAAATAATTTTAAGAGTAGCCCACTAAAAATCCTATCACCATAAAAAAAGACCACCAGGTTATTATCTGCAGAAGCAATAAGGGTGGAATAACAGATAGAAAGCAAGCCTTTTGCAGATGTTTTACTTTGCATGCATTCATATTGAGTATGCATGGGTGTCCAAGTAACCACTGGGCTGGGAATACTGCATTCCTAATTGAAATGTCTATGTGGAGGAATCCAAATAAATTCTATATCTCTTTATTTCATTCACAGACACCCAGGCTGCTTTTTAAAACAGTAGCATATTTTTAGAAAGCAAGATTAATAATATTTACAGCCACAACAATAACAATAGAAGTGTGGCATAAAGGCTAACAACTTCCTATCAGTGGCCATTCAAACTGAATGAGTGGTAGTTACAACCGATTCTTGGAATTTTATCCATCACATATTCTTTGAGGAATCTACCTGCCTCGGAGTTTTGCTTGCTATGGATCTACCACTTGGAACCCTGACAGCATCCCTGAAGTTATGTAGTCTCCATTTATGTCCTTGATTGCCAGCGTCCAACAAGAAAGTTCAGAGAAGCCTGAAGGTAGTCACAAATGGCAACCACATGGCATCACACTAAAATCCCACAATAACTCACTTACCAACAGTAACTGGGAGTGACCTTATTGTGATGCCACGCCTTACAACCACATCATTTAGTGACAGCAATTCCAACATTCTTGGTTGCTGTTGATAACCAAGCTGTAGCTACATAACATTTCAGATATTTAGTGTAAACAGTGTAAATAGTTAAGAAACACAAACAAGTTGTGTGCAAATTTGTACGTAAATGTATCTATGGAGGAGAAATTAAAATCATAACCTCACCTGTGTTGAGTAAATCCCCAACTGTTTTTAGATGTGTATTATAAAAAGAGGAGGGGGCTTTCATTGGGTGGGAGGGTCCACCAACTTGACTTTCTTAAATCTTCCCCACCTTCCTTTAAGGCTCCTGTGTCATACTTAGAACTTGAGAATGCAGTTCTTCAATAGGCAAGCTGTTTCCCCTAATGGCAATTAAGAAGGAAAAGTGGGAAATGGGAATGCTGGAATCAACATCGTGCAACAACATAGCAAAAGCAACAGCAATAGCACTTAGACTTATATACCGCTTCAAAGTACTTTACAGCCCTCTTTAAGTGGTTTACACAGTCAGCATATTGCTCCCAACAATCTGGATCCTCATTTTATTGGGAAGGATGAAAGACTGAGTCAACCTTGAGCCACTGAGGACTGAACTCTTGGCAGTGATCTCAATTAGCCTGCAATATTATATGCTAACCACTGTGCCAACATGGCTCAGTTTGTTAGCTCTGCACCACATTGGATGCTAGTTAATTATCAGGTCAGCTATCTTTCTGATTCGTGGCGAGCTACAAACTTCATGTCCCCTTGAGGATACTGATATGGTCTTTTTATTTCTAAATGACCTAGCATTGGCTCCATTCTGAATGACTCTTGCTACCTAATTCTGCTGTTCAAGGGAATGATAAAATGTCATTATAATGAAACAATCATTAAAGAAATCAATTTTAATATAGCCATAATTTGGAAAGATGCTATTCTCCCAGAGTTGAAGTGGCCGCTTGTATATCTTCTGACAATTTCTCTGTCTCATTTCGTGTTCAGAGCATACAGAGGATACATCAGTTCCCCTAAATGACTTCTGAGACACATCTGATTCAGGAGGCAACATTCAGTAATTAGCCAATTAGGTAAAGGGTAATTGGAATGTGTAAAAATATTGCACATTTGTGGTTTGTAAAAATAAGTAAACAGCAGAAAAAGTCACATGGGATTTTAACAGTTGTTCGGAGCTAACAAAATGCAACATGGAATGCATCTGGCTCCTAATGGGAACTCTATGACTGCAATCTGAGGCATGAAGCTTTATTCTTTCAAACACTAAAAAAACAAATAAATTCCTTCCACTTTGAAATGTTTTGGTTTTTGACTTCTGGGGTACAAGCGGATTCATATAAACAGAATTTCCATGTCTGCCAACTTCCATGTCCTGGAGAAATATATGTAAGTAAAAGATCAAAGATCTATACAAACATTCAACAAAGAACTGACAGTCTGCAAAGTAGCTTCCTTCAGAGTTTCATAGTGATGTGACTTATGAAGCTCAGGGGACATTACAGAGAGACAGAGAGACAGAAAGATTTCTATACAAAACATTGCCCTAGGATAGCTGTTTTGCCTTCTATCACAAGCAGCTTTGGGAATATTGACATAGCCATGTAAATCTCCTTTGCCAAGCACTTATTTATTACTATGTTTGGTCGCACAGTGAGCCAGCTGTTTAGACTGGATTTGGCATTTCTATCCACCTATTGAGTCTTTCCCAGGGACTTGGAATAGGGAGTGTTGTTTGATGGCATTAAAGGTATTGTCGTAGGATGTAAGCTGCTCCACTTAAAGCTGCCTTTTGCAATTGACTGGTGGCAATTTTGATAATACTGATAGTTTTTAAGTGGTGCGCCAAATGTTTTGTAATCATACCTGAATTGCTTATTACTTCTGGTACTATCTTTTTCTTTTCCCACAGTTTCTCTGCTTTTATTTGCAGGAGGTTTTTTTTTATATATTTCCCAGTTCTTTCTCTTTTATTCTGTTGTGCCCAGGCATTGCAATGTCAACTTTCCAGACATTTTTTTCATCTATTTGTCTTGTCAACAGTTTTTAAGTCTGGGTGCATTAAGGTAGGTGCTTATCTGTTTGAATTCTAAAGTCCCAGCATTTCTTCATTTTCTATTACTTCACCTATTTCGTGGTCCCACCAGTTCTTGCGTCAGGCAAATGATATTTCTTGCAGATGTGTCAAACTTGCATTGTCACATTGTTGTCATGCAATGTATTGCAACTTTCCCCCCTTTTGCTACACCGGGGGTGGGCGTGGCCAGCGCATGACGCATCCGGCCTGTAGGCCTTGAGTTTGACACTCCTGTTCCAATGCATCATTATTCCTATTTTGTCATGATTGTTAGCTGCTACAAGATCATATAGACCAACTTCTAACTAGGTAGTCTACTGTTTCTTCAGCTTCTTTATACTGTAAAAACAGCCTTTAGTGTTGCTGTCTTCTCAATTCTGGCTTTGCATGCATTTGTTCTTAAGGCTTGGTCTTAATGCATTAGAATTAGCCCCTCTGTCTCCTTCTTCAACATTCTTGCTCTTGCTCCTGCCAGGCCTTCTTGTTATCTGCTTTATTGTTTTGTCAGTTTACTGACAATGTAATATTTTACCTTGCCATGTCTCTTTTCTATTCTTCATTTGGTCTTTCTTGCAGACCAGTTTAGTCTTTCCAGTATTCAGTAAGCCTTCATCATGTACTGTGCATTCACTTCAATGCATTTTCTTCACTTTCCTTTAGACATTTCCTTCCAATGCTATTTCTTTTTCTTTTTCAACTGTTTGGTACAGCCACACCCACCTATGATCCTTGTTAAGTAGAGCCTGTTATTGTTGTTGTATGGATGAAGGGCATGATTCGTTGCTATTATTTTTTTCTCATCTTCCCATCAAGAACTTCTAGTTCTGCTTGAACCCAGTCCACTGTTCCAACTGTGGATTGGATTCCAAATCCAATGACTGGAATTGCCCAGGTGTTAACTGTCTTGATGGCATTTGCTAGACTGAGTTTGGACTTTAACATTGTCTTCATTCTCATCACATTTCATTTCTATCTTTCCTCTTGACTCCAGTGTCCTTGATGTTGTCTACATAAAGCAGGACTGTCAAACTCCTGGCCCATGGGCTGGATGCGTCACAGTCTGGCCACACCCAGTTTAGAGAAGAGAGGGGGGGAGTCCTAATATGTCACATGATGCCGCTGGGACAATGTGAGTTTGACACCCCTGACATAAAGAATATTCAGGCATTTGTAGTGATCTTCTTCCTCCAGACTTTTGATATTATTTCCTTAGAGCATCTTGGTTCCTTCAGTTTTCACTGATTTTCTGCTGTTGATGATAAGGGTGGCACATTTGTGCCCTACAAACTCCATTGTAATATCTTGACAGTATATTTGAACATTGTCCATCAGCTTTAGATTGTTTATGTAAAGGAGGTGGGACAGCCTAGAAGATTTTTTTGGTGTCTGATAGCCATTACCTGACTAGTTCAGTGCAATGAGAGTAATAATGATAGCTAGTCGCCGTGAAATATTCCTCTCTCTCGTAGTCTATCACTATTCATGAGCAACTCTGCTTTTAATTGTGATGTTGACCTTTGCACAAAGCTTCTGATATTTGTACTGATTCCTATTATCTGATTACATAGTCATGTGGCAGAGAGTTGACTGCCTCCTTGTAATCAATCCAAGCTACATTCAAATTGGGCTTCTTTTACTTACAGTTTTCTAAAATAACCTGGTCAATTGGGAGCTTATCTTTTATCTATCAGCTCTTTGGAATGGTGGTATCTTTTAATATTTGTGCTGTTTCTTTGTAATAAACTTCAATGCAGGAAACCTAATTGTGTTGTTTTTATGCTGTTATAGATGTTCAATTTCTCTTGAGTTTTAATCAGAGGGCTTTGTCCTTTCTTAGAAGAAAGGCAGAGTGGTTCCCTGCTTTGGGAATAAAAATGATTCAATAGTTATGCTGGCTTCCTTCTGGTTTTTGTCTGTAGTCTGGGCTACTCCTGGCAAAGCTTAAATTTATTTGTCTTGGTAGACCTTTGCTTCACTTCTGTGAATAGTTTTCGGCATTATGTATTACAAAGCAATGTTGAGAGGCTCCAAGGACCTGGTCTACCCATTGGTTCCTTGATCTTTGCTGCAGTGATCAAGTCTGCTCTTGTGTAGATGTCTTTAATTCACCACACTTTACATGAAGGGCATTTTGAAAAGTGCCTGAAAATTTGGCTGGTTCTGCTGTAGAGAAATTACTCACCACTCACATTTATTTTGAATGTTACTGTATATACTCGAGTATAAGCCTAGTTTTTCAGCCCACTTTTTGGGCTGAAAAAAGCCGCCTCGGCGTATACTCGAGTCAGTGAAAAATTTGCCCGAAATGGAGGAGAAAAAGGGGTGGGGCCATGCCGCTGGGTGACACTCGTGAATGGCCCAGTGCCCCTGTGAGTTTCCCCTCCCTCTGTGTCAGTTTGCCGCGCAGCGCGCACCGCACCATCCCCCCTCCTCACGTTCTAATGTAATGCAGGGCTGTCTTACGATTCCCCTTCCTCCCCCTCCTGCCGCTCTGCAACGATGTCCCACCTCCTCCTTGTTATGGCAAGCAGCCACATAGCGATGTCCCACCTCCTCTGGTACAGTGATCCAATGATAGGAATCACTGTGCCGTGTGTCATAGGAGGCGGGACATCGCTCCCGCGGCTGCACGGGACATCATCATCACAGCGGGACATCAGCATCATGAGGTGAGTGAAGTATTTCATTGAATACACCGCTAGTTTACTGTTTTTCTTTGAAATAAATATTCAAAAACATTATTGGTATCTATTTTTATTTTTGAAATTTACCGGTAGCTGCTGCATTTCCCACCCTAGGCTTATACTCGAGTCAATAACTTTTCCAGTTTTTGTGGTAAAATTAGGTGCCTTGGCTTATATTCGGGTCGGCCTATACTCGAGTATATACGGTACCCTGAGTGAAACTTTAGCAATTCTTTCTTTACAATTCTAATACCAACCAACATTTTCAGGGACTTCTTTTGCTCATGTCTTTTCATCTCCCATATTTTCTTAGTGAGCCCCCACTGATTCACAATCAAGACAAAGCATAAGAGAGAGAGGAAAAAAAAGATCAGTTTAGGAAGTTATTAATGGCTTCAGCAGTATGAAATGTTTGCAATCCATCAAGTACATGCTTATAGTGTAAAACTAACAATAAATATGATAATAGTTGTCACACATCGGTGAGAGAAATATTGAGCAACCAAAGTTTAAAATAAATTGCATTTAACTTTACAAAACCTGAACAAAGATGGTTGAGCAAGCCAATCATTATGTCATATTTACAGCAGGTTTTCTGTGTGCTAGAATTAGATTTCCTTGTTGAATGTATTAGTTTAGCAAATGTAGTATTTGACCAATCCTTTGTTTAGAGGCTTGATTGTTTCAATGTATTTCATCTTTGGCATTATTACTTAAGGAAAACAATGTTGCACCATGCTCAGTATATTTTCTACCTTATTCATTTCCTGCTTCCTTACTCATAGTTTTAGGAAACTGGGTTTTCTGGCATATTCAATTGAACCTAGAGTCTTAACGTCTTATGCAAAGCAACTTTAACCGAAAAGGAATAGTGTGCAGCAGATCAATAGCCATAAATTCTACAGATTTATCAAGCTTGTACTTTTCAAAGCTTGTAATATAATTAAATATTTTTTGCAAATGGAAAAATTGTCATTTGGGTGTGACAGCAAACAACCAAATCTTAATATTTTTATGAAGTCTACAAAACATTATATTAATTCTAAAAATTCAAGTCAAATCCTAAATGACACATCTTTTTAAATAGCTTAGGATTCCCTAGGTCAAAATTGAGGATAACATAGTAAAAACTCTCTTTGTCAGAGTGTGCACAATGTGACTACTATTTTGAGACAACCCAGGAGCAAAATACAGTACACAGAGGTTTTGTTTTTTAAAGAGTGGTTTATCTACAAGCCATTTAGAATAACAGAGTTGGAGGGGACCTTGGAGGTCTTCTAGTCCAACCCCTGCATAGGTAGGAAACCCTACACCACAAACAACAAAAACTTCCAGTGTTGGAGCATTCACAACTTCTGAAGTCAAGTTGTTCCACTGGTTAATTGTTCTAACTGTCAGGAAATTTCTCTTCAGTTCTAAGTTGCTTCTCTCCTTGATTAGTTTCCACCCATTGCTTCTTGCCCTACCCTCAGGTGCTTTGGAGAATAGCTTGATTCCCTCTTCTTTGTGGTAACCTCTGAGATATTGGAACAATGCTATCATGTCTCCCCTAGTCCTTCTTTTCATTAAATCAGACATACCCAGTCCCTGCAACTGTTTTTCAATTGTTTTAGCCTCCAGTCCTTAATCATCTTTGTTGCTCTTCTCTGCACTCTTTCTAGAGTCTCCACATCTTTTTTACATCATGGCGACAGGTATTAAAGTGATAACCCTACTGACTCTCATTGTATCATCTTGGTTTACAGCCTTACAGCAACTGGCCAGCTATTAAATCATCATTACCATAACACTCTTCCCTTTCTCTTCTATTGACATGGGGTACCAAATGACAAACTATACATGCTAAAATAGATAATGGGCAGTTCACACTTGACATCTGTGGAAACAAAAATGCAAGGTATCCAGAATGGGTGGGGGAGAATGTATTTATAAAAAATGACTAGACTGCTCTTTATTCTGATGGATTGCAGGTGGTATACATCAGTTTAAAATTCAATATAATGAAAACAGAACATCATAACATATCATTTTCCATTCAACAATGAAATGCAACACAATGTTGCAAATATAAAGCAGATGGAAATAAATACCTGGTTCATAAATGTAGCTGAATTGTAGCTGCAAAGGAAAGTTTGTGATATTGATATCAGTTTAAATTTTTTAGGGATGTTATTGCAGAGTTGGGGGACTGTTATTAATTTTACTATTGGAAAAGTAAATTTCATTTTATCAGCTGACACTGGTTTTATACATTCTGTTAAAATATAAAGATTGTTGTAGGGCTTCAGTTGGCAAAAGTATCCCATTTCACTTGGCCAAAGATGCACACTATTTTAAGGTATATGATTATATTTAAAATTTTTACAGGGTGGAGGCTGTGGCTTAGGCCAGATCATGGGCAGATTGATTGGAAAGGAGATTGGGGGGGGGGCTCTTTAATGTTTAATAATGGTGTATCTATTTTAGACCTCCAGTCCAATTTTCTTCTGTTTCATCCTTAAATGGAAGGTAACTATCTACAACCATTATTAATATGCATTTATGATTGTGAAAGGGATGTGGTGGCTCAGTGGCTAAGACACTGAACTTGTCTATGAGAAAGATTGTCAGTTCAGTGGTTCGAGTCCCTAGCACCATGTAACGGAGTGAGCTTCCATTACTTGTCCCAGCTTTTGCCAACCTAGCAGTTGGAAAGCATGTAAAAATGCAAGTAGAAAAATCGGAACCACCTTTGGTGGGAAGGAAACAGTGTTCTGTGCAGCTTTGGCATTTAGTCATGCCGGCCATATGACTATGGAGACATTTTCAGACAGCGCTAGCTCTTCAGCTTTGAAATGGTGATGAGCACCGCCCCCTAGAGTCGGGAATGACTAACGCATATGTGCCAGGAGAACCTTTACCTTTATTATTGTGAATTTATTGATTTAGTTATCAAGCCTAGGTTACAGATCACACCAGCTGATTTCACACAACATGCTAAACCAAAATCAAACAAATCATCTTTGCATTAAGTCAAGGTATGAGGCATTTCATCAGAGGATTTTAATTTCCCTTGTTATTGTTAGAACGGGAAAAACTCATTCAGGAGAAAGCCTGGTATCAAATTTGACTTGTCTCAAAGAAAAGGAGTACTTGACTCTTTTTTTATATTAAAAAAAAAAGTGAAATTGACATAAAAATAAAATGAAGCATTCTAATTTCTTCCCAAATAAAGGAAGAGATTACCCATTCATATTTTACTTAGCTATCCTTCATTAACTAAATTAGAATGGAAACAAAGGGAAACATAAATGATGAATATTCAAGGAGAGATGCAAATTAATAGTTATGGCTATTGCTTTTTCAATCAGACCTATGTCTTGGCTGATGAATAGAAATGCCAGCTCAGAACACTGAGGGTCCCTTGAGAAGTTCATGGCAGAGACCTACAGGAGGAGCAACAGCAGAAGCAGCTGTGCTTCATTCTTCAGTGGCACACAGAGTCCAACAGTACCTTGTGATTGACAGCATCGAAGGTAATCCATTGATCAAGAAGTCTTGGTGTGAAGCTTTGAATGCATCTAATTATCATAGCAAAAATGAAGATGTTCCAGTGGGAATTGTGAAGCTCAGGGCAGGAAGTTGAGTAATGGCCAGGTGCCTTTGAAACATCACACTCCAATTTTGAAAATTCAGAATCTAAACCAAGAACTTTTGTCATGGGGCTGCAGAAAGAATGATCATCAGCATCTTATCTTTTCTTTTCTTTAGCCTATTCATGTTTTACTTGCCAGTGCTCCTTTCCTCTCTGCTCTTCATATAAATCACCCAGACTAACAAATGCTAACTATCATTAGTCAACTATGTAGTTGCCACATCATTTTCATTATTCTAAGTCCAGGAAAAAAGTCACAAGTACAATCACTAACTATCATAATTTATCTAACTTCAGTCACCAGACAGAAAGCCAAACTACCCATACATACATAGAGCAAATGTCTCATTTGTCTAAGAGGTGAGATAGCTCTGCTAATCATGCAAGGTTCCATTATGAATCACATCTATACAAGGATTTAGAAGTGCAGTCATGCCATGTAGACTTATTATACTGTAGCGATATAGTTAAACTGATTGTAATAGTCATTCTTTCTCCCCTGAAAACTCATCTATGTGGGAACTAAGGATCTTTAAGAGATAATTTCCACTTGTAATTAGCTTTTGATTTTTATTTCAATATAGGCAAGTAGGTAGGCAGTAGATTAGATATATTAGATAGATAGATTAGATATGGATGGATGGATGGATGGATGGATGGATGGATATGATAGATGATAGATGATGATGATGATGATGATGATGATGATGATGATGATAGAGAGAGAGAGAGAGAGAGAGAGAGAGAGAGAGAGAGAGAGAGAGAGAGACAACAAACAACACAGAGAGACAGACATAATAGATAGATTCTTTATATTGCTAGCTGGAAGGCCCATAGTTGAATACATGTATGTAATTTTTCATGACTTTCCATATTATTCATTTTGGGAAGACATAAAAATGATGCTGATGAAAAATAAACCCATGTTATCCTTTAATTTTTAAGTATAAGCAGTTTGACTAAAATATGATCACAGTAATTATAACATGATTCACAGTTGCTGATGTTATCTGTTTGAACATGGAATTCTAGTGTTTAATAAAATTATCATCTCAATTTTAGCAGGAATCTTTTTAATGGTCCTTTTAGGGTGGGAGCAATAACAGGAAATCAAATGCCATCACAGGCATTTGATTATGTTCATACTTGTTCACTGCAGCATTTAATTTTTCCTTCTCTATTCTTCCCCTACCATGCTACTTCCTGATAAGGAATTGGAAGGAAAGAGTGATAAACTGGAATAAAAAAGAAAAGACAAAGCTAAGGTAAAGGTAAAGGTTCCCTTGCACATATATGCTAGCCGTTCCTGGCTCTAGGGGGCTCATCTTTGTTTCAAAGCTGAAGCACCAGCGCTGTCCAAAGAAATCTCCATGGTCATGTGGGAGGCATGACTAAATGCCGAAGGTGCACGGAACGCTGTTACCTTGACACCAAAAGTGGTTCCTACTTTTCTACTTGAATTTTTACATGCTTTCAAACTGCTAGGTTGGCTGAAGCTGGGACAAGTAACCAGAGCTCACTCTGTTATGCAGCACTAGATATTCGAACCGCCAAACTGCTGACCTATCTGATTGACAAGCTCAGCATCTTAGCCACTGAGCCACCACATCCCTTTAAGACAAAGCTATTCTATACTTATTTAGGATGAAGCTCATGGTAAGGTCAAATTCGTATATATTCTGGAGAACTTGTAAAATTTTTGATGAACAGAGAAAACTAAGTGTGGATCGTATCTTCCAAAAAGAGAAAAAAGAAGGATCAGGAAACTAGACTGTCTGATGCTCTTAATGACCTCTCCAGCTTTAGGATTCCATGAAGGAGGAATTCTAGGAGGAAGAAAAAAACCTAATGAGTTGATGGGGAATACAAAACATCTTGTGACCTTTAAAGGACCTTCTCCCTCAAATCCAACAGAGTCACTGGCCTAAAGTAAACTTAGACGTTTGTTTGAATAATATGAGATACACAGTATATTAATAGTTCCACCTTCTTTTCTTTTTTCTTTCTTTTCTATTGCTTTTTTTTTGAGGATTTGTTGTTGTTGTGTGTATGTGTTTTGCATTTTTTTCTATTCCTTTACTAAAATTTGTTAAGAAATAAATAATAATTTTTAAAATGTTGCCATTGGATCGGATAAATGGATAAATCTAAGCAGAAGCAATCCTTTGGAAGAAGAATTTTAAATTTTGAACAAGTGCCTCTTTAAAAACTAAGTTAAAAACTAAACAAGCTAGAACTAACTTTTTAATGAATAGAAAATTGTGCTAACTAAAGTGTTGGTTATTTTAAAATGATAAAATCATCAAAGAAAAGAAAAGAAAATGTGACTTTTATCCTCCCCTTCTATTTCTTCCCCTCATGCACATATGCAGAGTTAATAAAGTTACTTGAATATTGAATGCTGCCTGCAGGGTGTTCACTTGAGTCATTACTACTCATTCTTAGTAATTTTCTTCAGCCTCAAGGTAGCAGTTTAACACTGTGACCCCCCCTCCCATTTCTTTCCAATGAAGCTTTTACACTTCTACATGCCTTTCAGAATAAGCCCAGCTCTGTGATTGTGCCAACGCAAAAATAGACATGCAAATTTGGCACCAAAAATCCCAAGTGTTGTAATATGGCTGCTCGACAGGACAGACAGGTGGTTTGTTCATACTTCCATAAATGTTAGGAACAAACTCACCAAAAGATGGGTTGCTTATATAATGAGTTGGCAGTTAACACTTCTTCATACTTAAGTCATTTGTTCTTATATTTCAAATGTTTTATTCATTTTCATTTTCAATTTTGTACATTCACTTATATACTGAATATTTGCAATAATAATAATATAATAATAATAATAAAAAAAACCCAACCTAAACACAACTCATCATAAACCCAACCTGTCGCTTTCATACACCCCTTCTTCTCCCCCTCCAACTTTCCTTTCTCCCTCCAACAATCACCCCTCCTACTTCCCTTTCCCCTCCTATCTACCTTTCTCGCCTTCCTCACCCTCCTTCCCCTCTCATCCTCCTTACATTCCCCTCTTCCTCCCTCCTTACTTCTCCCTCTTCTTTTCCTCTACTTCTCACTTTGGTGCATTTCTCTATTCATTAATCTATTCAGTTACTAAAAATTGTGCTAAAAAGAAAAGAGAAGGAAAAAAAACAAAAAGAAAAAGAAAAAAAAGAGAAAAAGAAAAAGAAAAGATAAGGAACAACAGTATACAAGTGTATTCTTCTTATTCTATATATTGAGACTATATCTCCACCCACCCACCCACCCCCAATGAACCCCCCTCCCTAATCCCCTCCGACTTCCCAGGTCCCACACCCGGCACAGTTCAGTACCATTCACCTTCTAGAATATCTTATTAACAATAATAATGAAAATAAAATAAAAAGAACACTCCGAAAAAGAAAAAAAAACGAAAAAAAGAATAAAAAAATGATAAAAATCTTTTGCATTCTGCTCAGCCTCCCATCATTCTTAAAATTTAAACAGTATAGATCATTCCATTTATATTTTGTCTTCGTCCCTTGCTTCTTTGATATTTACCCCCATCTTCCTGTAGACTCTCCAGATAGCCTTTCTTAACCTTATATTCAAATAATAGTTTATACAAAAATCAATTTACCTTCAAATACAGAGCAGTCTAATCATACTTTCGCTACTCATCTTCCTACCCCTCGTTTCTCATCTCCATTCCTCCCAGGCCCAAATTCCATAAGATTAGGATCTCGCTCTTCACTTTAAAATCCTGAGCTTTTTATGTTATACTTCAAGCATGTAAATCCGTAAAATGTGTGCCCAAAATCCATACCACTTCATTCAGTCCCAAGATCCCTTCATCGATATCCCGCTCTACCTTCCCTTCTGCTCCACTCCTCCCGACTCCATTCATCCCAAACCGCAATTCAAATAAATCTTGGTCCCCGCTTTCCTCACACCAGAAAACAATTCATGTGCAGTTTGGATTAAAATTCAAATAAGTCTTATAAAGATCCCATACAATATCTGTCCAAAATAAGCAATGCTTCTTTCCATTCCTCATCGGTACACAGCTTTACCATTTCATACCAAACAGGAATCCTAAAATTTTAATCAGTCCAAGAGCTTAAAAAGTATTTTAAAGACATTGCTGGATCTTTATTCTTTACTCTTCTGCCCTTCCGGAAAGAGAAGGCAACCCTCTGCTTTATAACCACGTGTCCCGCTGCTTTGAAAATATGGCTAAATCCTCAGTTTCCGCTCTTCTGCCTCTCCGGTAGGGGGAAAACAACTCCCTCCATCTTGTAACCAAGTGAATTGCTGCTTGTCTTTCCTTCACCTTGTCTTTCCGCATTTCCAAGTGAGTCAAGAAGCCCCGCCTTCAGAGTTTTATAATAAAAGTCCCGAGCTTCCGAAACAGAATTGAGACGAAATCTTTGATTCTCGAGTGTAACTGTGATTCCAACTGGAGCTTCCCATTTATACTGTATTTGACGATTTCTAAGCTCTTGGGTTAAAAAAGTATAGTCTCTCCTTGCTTGCAGCATCTGGAGTGGTATTTCTTTAAAGACAAACAAATCTTGGCCATCGATTCGCAGCCTGTTGTTGTAAAACTTTTGGATGATTGCATTTCTGGATTCTCTTGTGAAAAAGTATATAATTATGTCTCTTGGAAGCTGTCGTTGTTCTGCTACACACGAATTCTGGCGATAGATTTTTCGAATATTCCAATCAAAATTGAGTCCCGGACTTCCCACCGCTTGGCTGAAAGCCTCTACAAACGTCTGTTTCAAGTTCTCTCCTTTCTTTTCGGGCAGTCCTCTGACTCTTATTGCAAACGCCTTTCTGTTATAATTTATCATTATAAGTTGTGTTTGAGTATCTCTAATCTCTTGTTGTAATGCTTGGATGTTGGAAGTCAAATTAGAATTAGCCTCCTCCAAAGTTTCCAGTTTAGTCTCCATTTCTTCGATATAATCTGTCAAAGTAGACATAGCTTCAAACATATCCACCTTTATTTGGGCAATCTTAGTCTGTATTTTGTCGCATAAATCCAGCACAAATTCTTTGATTTCTTGTTTAAAATCATTGAGTATTTGAAAAAGAAGCTCCTGTGTTAAGGAATCTCCAGTAGGGGGTGTAGGAGGCAAGGGCAGCGATTTACTAACAAGTTCTTTAAGCACATGCGGGGGGGAGCGTTTTGCCTGCTTAGACCTGGGAGGCATTATAGATAAAAGCTGAGAATAAACAGATAAACAGTGTCTTCACCTGCTCAGTTCTCAATAAGTTATTTGTAGATTTTGCTTGTTAATGAGTAGCAGTCTCCGGGGAGATAAAGCCGGTTAATTACGTCATCAATCACCAACACAGTAAAAACGCCATTTTGTAGCACGGTTGAACAAAGAAGTTTCAAAGGAAAACGAGGCTGGTGTTTAGATAGTTATAAAAAAAGGAACATCACAGGAGTAAAACCCGCTCGTGTTAGTCTTAAGTTGCTTTAAGCAGTTTATCATTGTCCTGAGGGGGGGATCGCCTGTCTAGGGCTGCAAAAAAAAAGCAGCTGAGAAGAACTGGCTGGAGATAAGAGCTCAGTTACGCTGGATCTTTTCTCCGTTCGCAGCCCCCCCAAAAAAAGAAAAGGGGCTGTGAACTACGAATAAATCCTAGCACCTGAGCTTCTGCCTGCCCCTTTCTGCCAAAAAGGGGTGATATCTATTGATCTTAATTAGATATACAGACCAGAACTCTGAGAGGAGCTCCGTTGAGCTCCTTCGGTGACAGGCTCCGCCCCCAGGAAGTCACCAAGTCATTTGTTCTGTATTGGTTTAACGTGACTAATAATATTGTTTCAGGGCACGTGAAATAAAGGTGATGTCAGCCTCTGCTTTGCTGCTGCTTCAGCTGCCATTGAAACGGGGAGGGAGGGCATGGTATTTGGGAGGGGACTGATTGTTGTGCTGGAGGAAGATTCTAGAGTTTCTACTGCCCGTCTTACTGTGCATGCGGAGGAAGTTTCCCGCCAAGGCCAACGGCACCGACATTCCATCTTGGTAATGCCTTTCGAAGTTATCTCGCACCTGACACTTGGGAAAATTATGATTGGACTGTGCATGGGATGCCAAGGGGTGGGGAATGGTCTATACAATATATCATTTGCTTTTGCGCCTAAATAATCAGACTTCGCTTTGCTACGCTTCTGTTCATTTATAATTAGTAAAAGTACACTTGATTTCTATAAATGGAGTCTTGTGGTTTTCTTTCCTGATTATCCAATGAAGAGGTGCTGACAGGTTCCTGAATGATAAGAATTAGAGATTCCATTATGGATGGTATAATGGGATCAGTCATGAGACCAGAGAAAAGAAAATTAAATCTGTTTCAGTCCCAATCCACTCAGCCTTAACAACGAAATTTAGAAGTCAGTATTTTCAGTATTAAAATATTGAAAATATAGCTTTCAAATTTGAGCAAACTCTTGACTCCATGGGATTATTGCAAATGCCAGATATATTAAGGTTATGTATGTCTATTCTTTTCTCCTAACTTACTTCTCCTCTGTTAAATTGGATTACAATTTCCCCAAATCCCAAATATATATTGCTGTACTGAGTGATAGTTATGAAAGTTGGGATCCAACATATTTAGAGGGGATTAATTTGTTTGCTGTTTGGTTGAGGTTGAAGAAGTCCAATATCTGTTCCACAAAATATTTCCTGGGAGCTGAATAATTTCCAGAGAAAAGCATGCTATTTGTAGTCCGTATGCCATAATATTCTTTACCCCTTTGTATTATAAGAAATAAAGGAAAAGTATATTTTCAGCGTCAGTAGCTTAGCCATTGTCTTGCAATCCCAACAATGGTCAGATATGGACTTATTTGCGGGGCATGAAGGAAAGGGACAAAGGGCAATATTTTGACAATATTCTTCAGAATTGACTTTTTAAAGGATTTTCAGGAGGAGAAATCAGAATTGCTTTTGAGAGGACAAATGGTTCAGTTATAGTGCAGTTGTTATTTCTATTGCTTGTTGAAAATTCCCTATGAATTAGAATGGTAAGGGAGCAACAATAGAGCCATAGCTTTCTGGGTGGGAGGCATGATCCCTAAAGTATAGATAAGTGTTTACCAGTGCTGATTCTTGATTCCATTCATGCTTCAAAAGTTCCATTAGACAACTTTTCCAATTTAAACTATACTATCAAATAGAAGGCAGGATCCTATAAATTTCTTTAAGAGGGCTCAAGGAGAGAGATGGGGACTGCTTTAAGAATTGTAGGGCCTGAAACAAGCATTTCATCTTAATTGTTGGTAAACTCTTCTCTTTTCTTCTGTGACAATAACCTCTGTGACTGAAATCTTGGAAGACTTCTTATTTTAATAATAACAATAAACGGTAATGTGCACTGAATTGAATCCATGCTTAGAGGAAACTACTGAAATCAATAGGACTTATCAGGCATTACTAATTTCATATACCATACCACATATGAATGTGTTAAAATGACATTTCTCTCACTGATCAGTGTGTTATAACGTTGATTAACTCTATTACATCCAAGCTCCACTGGCAGTGCTTCTCAGTCAATCTGAACTCACACTACCCTTTATCTAGATTAAAATAGAGGCTTCCTGAAAAACTTAATTTCAATTCTTTATGAATGAATGGAAAGCTTAATGCTGTTTTCTTGGGAACAATATTAGTGCCAAGTTGCTTGTTTATTAGTCTGCAAACTGCTTTCTGCCAAGATATTTTGTTAATTTACCAGTCTTGTGTAGGTCTAAGGTTTGGGACTCCCTAGCCAACTCCCCTATGAGTACTAAAAAGATCTTATCCTAGTATATGTTTTCAATATCTGCCAGGATGGCTACCATTGCCACCTCATTCATCTATATCTATATCTATATCTATATCTATATCTATATCTATATCTATATCTATATCTATATCTATATCTCTATCTCTATCTCTATCTCTATCTCTATCTCTATCTCTATCTCTATCTCTATCTCTATCTCTATCTCTATCTATCTATCTATCTATCTATCTATCTATCTATCTGTATGTATGTATGTATGTATGTAGGTCTCTAGTTATTCAGGTTTTCTCCCGCGTAAAATTGGAGATGTCTTGGCGACGTTTCGATGAAGTCTCATTCGTCATCTTCAGGCTTCTTCAGGCTTGGTGCTTCCAGGAGCAATGTGAGATCTCGGCTGTTTCTTCCTTTTAACTGCCAGTGGGGGTTTGAACTAATTGGGTGGGAGCTTGGCTGTGTCCTGATTGGGTGGAGGTGTGTCCTGATTGGGTGGAGGTGTGTTCTGATTGGTTGGGGGTTTGTGTTTCATGTAAGGATAGGAGGGGTTTAAAGAGGCTAATTGTGCATTTGCAGTCTGGCTTCTGGTCCTTGGTCGTGCCTCCTCATCAGTGTGTGTTTTTGTCTGTTTTCTTTGTGGATGTTTGGTGGTAATATTCTGTGTGGCTCTTGTGAGTGTGGGCCTGGTGTCATTCATCATGTTCGGGACTCGTTTATCAATAAGGGCAGGCTTCCAAATGGCTGGCAGGCGGGAGGTATCGTCCCGCCTGTTCATGCTGTGTGGGGGGTTTTCTATTTCAATGGCTTCTCTGATTATTCGGTTGTTGAAATGTTCAGCCTTGGCGATAGTTCTAGTCTTATTAAAATCAATTTTATGTCCTGTGGCTTTAAGGTGTTGGACCAGGGAAGAAGTTGGTTCCTCTTTTCTGATTGTGTTTTTGTGTTCTTCAATGCGTGCACTTATTCTTCTGTTGGTTTGTCCTATGTATGTGGTGGGGCAAGTGGTGCATGGGATTTCATATACTCCTTGATTTTCTAACTCAATTTTGTCTTTGGGGTTTCTTAGGATGGTGGATATTTTTCGGTTTGTGCAGAATGCTGTCTTGATGTTGTGTTTGCGGAGGATTTTGCTGATTCTGTCTGTGGTGCCTATTGACATATATATATTCTCTATCATTTTGACCTACCAAGGTAAATGCAAGTAGCCATCAAATACGGTGCTTATTAAATTGCCAGCAATTATTATTCCCTTCCAAAAAAAAGAACTGAACCAGCAATTATTATTCCCTTCCAAAAAAAGAACTGAAACACCCCATTCCACTCCCCCATCCTGATGGTTACTAAAACTATGGTTTCTTATTGCAATCAGGATGGTAAACCACAAGTTGCATCCCTCTATTATTCCTATATGTGTAGGAAAATAAGAGCCAAAATATTTGCTTTGGATCAACACACAAATTGGCAGATACCTCATGTTCTTTATGAAAGCTGAACAGAACAGCTTTGAAATATAATTGATAGAAAGTACTGAAGTGGATAACAGTGGTGCTCAGGGAGAGCTAGATGTAAAGGAATGCATTTGATCACATTTACATAAAAACACTGAGGCCTGACAGTTCACAATCATAATTGCATCCAGAATACCAAAGACATGCATCTTTTATATCAATGGTGCTACAACATTTACTTAGTGATCTCATCCCACAGTAACAACTGAATCTAATTTAGAGTGGAGCCCAGAGACAAAATTTCAATGTTTAAAAAGATTTAGGAATAAGCGGGTGTACTCTGTACAGAAACCAGGAGTAGAGTCAGGGATTTCTCTCTCCACTACAACATGGATGAGTGACCTAGAAACACATGGAAGCAGGAAATTGCCTGAAGAAATCAATAAATAAAAAAGGAGCTGGTAGGAAAGGCACTGTGGAAGAGCCTAGCTGGATAGCAGGGACATACTTGGGGATGGGGTAGGCTGGGGGTGTCATGGAAATGGCACAGGAGGGACAAACGAAATGTCGAAAAGGATTTAACACAAAAACGTATAACATGATTTGTATACATCTTGTTTAAAACATACCAGTTTCTGTTTGGTTTTCTTTTTAATTTTTTCCTGGGAGAAGATGTCCAATCTGTTGTATTGAAAGTTAGATATGTCATAAAAAACATAAAAGTACATTCAATGTCCTGGGATGGATTGTTTAAGCAGCATGCGTGTGTTAAAACAAGACATGATAGGGTCAAGAATGGATGAGTGCTGAATAAATGTGGATTGAACACAAAGTGCACAACTGGCATGAAAGAAGTGCATTCAGGTTATTTTGGTCATATAGAGAGAATACATGAGAACCACATTACACAACAATTTCTGAACCAAAAATGAGATTAAATGAAGACCAAGAACTCTGTAGTTGCCTGGGTGTTGATGAGAGATGAGTAGGTTTAAAAAACAAAAGGTAATGCATGAAGCACTAAATGAATGTGGTAAAGGCAATGATAAGTTTATCAGCATATAATAGTAATATCAGGGTTCTAAATAACACCCCCAATGAAAGAAGACTCCGAGGCTTGAGTTTCCTCAAAGTTCCATTTTATTACAGATGTCATATTGGCACATCTGGAAAAAACCAAATCTGAAAATTTCCACCCACATGTCCATCACATGGTCCAATCAGGCACCCTCCAAAACTGGCGATTCCTCCCAGTCACATTATCGCAGCTGCAGGGCAAGATGTCCTTGACTCTCTGAGAAAAGAATGCTATTTTGACTATAAATCTCCCATACTCCATATAACCCCCCCTCCCATTTTCCCACAGTAGAAAATGTGGCAGGCCTGAAGGCCTAATGTAAAAACATGGCTTCTAGGTCTGACAGTCCACCCATGGAATTATGAAGAATTGGAAAGCTCTAAATTAGATTTATCTCTATTTACTTATTTTATACTTTTAACTTCTTTGCCTTCGCAATTTTACTTTCTGTCTAAGCTTTTCATAATGGTGCCTTCCCTGAAAGAGGATCAGTTATGGGTACATACGTATGTATGTATAAGCAGCGAATTGAAGAATGAATTCATTAAGGTATATGCAATTTCTAAAACCCTTTTGCCTTTTTAAAACATTCTTACAGGAAAGCAATTAATTTGGGGGGGGGCTCTTCTGTATTCTAAGCATATTAAGTATTTTCATTTCCTGAGTGTTTTATTCCTACTTCAACTGAATATCTTCAGATTGTTGGTCTCCCAGGCTTCTAAGATATGTCCTGCAACTTGTGGTGAATTCTTTTAGGAGCTAAGGATTTCAAATTACTGAGAAGCAATAAGGCAAGCAGTGATATGTAAGAGCTAGTTGGAGTCAAATAGGATGACAGCTTCACTTTCTAATGCTTCCTAGAACTCAAGTTAAATTTGTCTTAAATCCCATCTGAGTTGTACATGACAAGGACATGATGCTCATTCATCAAAATTTAGACAGAACAAAAGGGTATGAAAAATTCCATTCTTATTTTATATAAAAATATTAAAATGAAATCTAATGTATTACACGTGTATTATAATTATCTTTTCTGAGGTGTAATAGCCATTTGATTTTAATAGCAGAACCAAAGCATAAAAGCTTTTCCATCAACCAGTAGGTCTAAAAATGGAATTCAGTCCTGTCAAATTAAACAATTTGAAACTCACTGCTTTGAGTGACAGAGAAATGGGCACATATATAAAATTCCCTGTGTGACCAGAAATTCTGAAATAGCACATTACACATGAGAATTTATTTGTATTGGCAGCACCAAGGATAAGATAGTTACAATGGAAGAACATTTGGTAATACATTTCACATGGTAGGAAAATATTGATCACACTTTTATTGATTACAGCTTTATAAGAGATTTGGTATAGTCTAGATCCAAATTAAATTCAGAGGTGGGTCAGCCCTCCTGCTCACCCTTCAGCTCACTATGCTGGAAAACCCTGGGTATGGCAGGGGATAATCTACCATGGCACACGTCAAGTAGATTTTTTTTTGCCCCTGTTGAAGGGAACACTGCTGTGTATGTCTTCAGATCAAGATCCACATGGTAAGAAGAAAGCCTTGAAGACTGGCTGTGTCACCAGCCATGGTGCAAAGTTATTAGGGGTATAGGCAATGTCAAAAAAATGATAGTGACAGCTGTCACCATCAATTGTGACAATTGTGTCGTACTGGCTACAATCTTGGTTTTTCTTTTGACAACACCCTCCATGGATGCCCCCACTTATGATTCTGCTTCCTGGTATTCATATTTTACAAAGTTGAGATATTTGCTCTTTAGCAGGTCATTGAGCAATAGCAGTTAGACTTATATACCGCTTCATAGGGCTTTCAGCCCTCTCTAAGCGGTTTACAGAGTCAGCATATCGCCCCCAACAGTCTGGGTGCTCATTTTACCCACCTCGGAAGGATGGAAGGCTGAGTCAACCTTGAGCCTGGTGAGATTTGAACCGCCAAACTGCAGATAACAGTCAGCTGTAGTGGCCTGCAGTACTGCACCCTAACCACTGCGCCACCTCAATTTTGTATATACCTATGTTGAGGAACATAGGTATATACAAAATTTAAAAATCTGCATGTTTATTGATGTAGATGAAGCATATGATAGTAGATAGACCTGAATTATGGAATACTGCATGATGTTTGCTGAATTTGGTGGCTGAAAGTAGTATAAGATGGAAGTGGAGCAGGCGTGAGACTAAATTGTATGCTTAGCAAATGGTTCAAAACTGATAAACAAATGTGTGATGTCTTCATGGTTGTTTAATATATTTATAGATAAATGCATAAGAATTCTCTGTTAGAGGCTATTGACAAGGGACAACATATTTTTGTAAACAGACAATACTGTGCAATTGGCTGAGAATGTTACATAGATTGCGTGATACAGCAAAGAAAACAGATCTGAAAATGACTGTCTCAGATACGCTGTAGTTGCGTTTGTCAGGTAAAATGAAGTGAACCAGAGAAAATAAATGCATTTGTGTACCTTGGTGGAATGTTTACTAAAGATAAGTACATAAATGAAGAAATTCTAAAACAAACAAATGCTGGTAAAAATGTAGTCTAATAATATATGGTCTATTTTGAAAAAAAATGCATTTGTGAAAAGGCAAACATAGGTGTGTATATGAACATGCAAGTGAAATTTGCATATTTAAAAGATAAGAAACATTGAGAAGAAAGTATGGATTGATAGGTTTCAAATAAACATTTAGCTTCTGCCTTTTCAGATTCTCAAAGAAATTATTCCCAATCTTTGCAATTTATCTACATATATTGGATATATAGTTCTCTCCTCCTCCTCCTCCTCCTCCTCCTCCTCCTCCTCCTCCTCCTCCTCCTCCTCCTCCTCCTCCTCCTCCTCCTCTTCCTCCTCCTCTTCCTTACCATTAGTATAGTTTTCCTTGCCTATTATGAATTAGTTACAAAGATTTGTAATGAAGAATTTGATAACAGGGCTGGGTAGAAATTCATCTGCAAAGGGCAAAATGTAAGCAAGAACACACCTGTATGTGTACAATACCTGTTGGGAACACCTTAAACCAGACATATCATTTCCTGGGATTTCACATCATCTATGAAGGACAGATATGCAAGGACAGAAAAAGATGCCACCAACAGGAACTTTGTATATAGTCATCTAATCTCTGAATCACATTTTTCTCTTTAAATCTAGAAATCTGCACAGCTTCACATACCATTTTCAGAAGAATACAATACATGCTACACAACCTATTAGATCAGGTCATACAAGGTATTAGGAAAGATATGTTCATCATAAGTGAGAAAAATGTAAATATTTAGTATAAGGTAAAAAGGTAAAGGTTCCCCTGTACATGCATGCTAGTCATTTCCAGTTATAGGGGGCAGTGTTCATCTCCATTTCTAAGCCAAAGAGCCAATGCTGTCCGAAGACATTTCCGTGGTCATGTGGCCAGCATGACTCAATGTCAAAGGCACATGGAACATTGTTACCTTCACACCAAAGTGGTCCCTATTTTTCTACTTGCCTTTTTTTACATGCTTTCGAACTGCTAGGTTGGCAGAACCTGGGACAAGCAACAGGCGCTCCCCCCATTACACGGCACTAGGGATTCGAACCACTGAACTGCCGACCTTCTGATTGTCAAGCTCAGCGTCTTAGCCACTGAGCCACTGCTTCCCTTTTAGAAAGTATACAGGAACAGAATAATGAAACAGGAAGAAGCTTTTCACATACTGCTTAGAATGCACCTTTGACTTAACCCAGCAATAAACCCCTACCAAATGATATTTCCTAACTGTTGGTAAAATTGGAGCACATGTCTGACATTTGAGCTTTTGCCAATCTTAGTGAACTGGGCACTTCTAACAAGCTGGAGTCAATCTTTGTCTATGGCTAGAAAAGAATGCTTCTATGATGACATGGTTATCCTATACAGCCAATTGCACATAACAATTTCTAAGTTTTCCGTTAGGTGCAAGTTTCAGCCAATTCATTGCCATTGTTCCACGCTAGAATGGCATGTTTAGGGTAAGTGAAAAATAAGGAGCATCTCCCATTTCTTAAATATTCTTTTGATTGAAAGGGTAAAATAGACTTTAAACTTTTGATTAAAAGAGGGAATCAGGACTGAATTAAATTCAGAATAAAGATATGTATTTTCAGCAGAATTGTTTTTTAAAAAAATGGAAAAAATCTCAGAGGGATACAGTACAATATCAAGGCATCTGTTATTGTGTGACCTTTCTCCTGTTGACTAACCACAAAGGCTTTTCATATATAAAATTGAAATGAAGAATATCTCTTATTGTTACCAGCAGGCAATGTCATACAGAAATAGCCACAGAGGTTTAACAGTATGTGGGAATGACTTTGGAAGACAGCAGGAGGAACTTGAAACCTTCTGTAAATAAATCTTATGATAAAATAAAGTTAGTTCATCTGGGCATCCTTCAGTCTGGACTATCTCACAGGGCTGACATCAATCTTGCAAGTCTGAATCCATGCTTCCTCACCCCATCAACTTTACATCCCAAGACACTAGGGAGTTTCTTCTGAGATCTCAAAGATGTTTCTTCAAAAGGCAACTGGACCAGGGGTGATATTCACTTACCTTCCCTACTGGTTCACAAATGTGAACGTCTGCACATTCACTCAGCCTTCCGCGCATGTGCTTTGACTAAAAAAAGTGCCTAAATGGGACAGCATAGAGCCAAGGAAGTTAGGAGGGCCCACCCGCAATTTCCGCTACTGGTTCAAGCGAACCAGTCCAAACTGGCAGAATGCCACTTTTGAACTGGACTGTTTTTCCTTGAGAAGAAGAAGAAAATATTTTACTTCTCTTTCAAGAAGCTTCATCTGCCCCTGCCCTATACTCACCTATATTCCCTTTTCTGAAGCCCAGCTGATTGCTACACTTCAGCTGCTTTCCTCCCCAGCAGTAATGTGGAAGGTGATTTCTTTGTAAACTGCACTGATTTGTGCATTGCACGTCAGGCGCATGCACGAGTGAAGCCAGTTTGTGTGCACAAAGCGCACACTCAGCATACTGGTTGTTAAACCAGTAGGATCCCACCCCTGGCTAAGCTACCTTTTATTTCACCATTCTTTTGGCTCTGGCTCTTCAGACTATCTCCCACACACAGTTACAAGTAGGAATCATTTTCCCAAAACAAAATTATGCCTCTGATAAAATTTGAAGGAGATGTGGGAGTTAAGATTTTCTAAAAGAAAGGAATAAGAATCTAAGAATGACCCACAAGCTGAACAATTAATTTCCAAAGTCTTATATGGGCTTTGATATTTTTCTATTCGGATTTAAAAAGTGCACTCAGAGAACTGACCATAAAATTACAATAGGAATATTACTTTCATGTATCAATGCTTAAGGGTGACTCTGGGTGGACTTTTGCAGAAAGCTTAAAATGCTTTTTTGAATTGCCATAGTCTACACAACTTCTACATTATTACATTTTGAATGCGGATGTGAATGACTTCTTGCTGCTAGAAATACTGCTGTCATTATCATTTTTTTTAAAAAAAGTGATGCCTTAACTTGCTAAGACCTTAGCTGGTCTGCAGCAAGAATGTCATCCAGAAAACAAGAAAAGATATATTATGGACTAATTAATCAGACATGTGCCCAGCAGGGTATTTGCTGATTTCACCTCTTTCTATATGGAATGTAATTTTGAGAAATGGGAAAAACAGCATCGAATTTTTTGCAACTGTAAAGGTTAGAGATAAAGGAAGAAAGATAATTAAACAATGATGGAGAGATAGAAGGAGAAGGAGAAAAAGAAGGAGAAAGGGAAGGGGAAGGAAGTAACAACCTCATACTTCCCAAAGAAGAAGCATGCTGATTTATCACAGATATTTCATGTTTTTTACCCTTTAATCAAAGGGCTGTACAATACTATCCTCCAGTGACAAAATGCATTTACCAACTGACCCCCCCCCAATCCCTGTCCCATAAAGATGCTCCCTCCTTTCTCTGTTTGCCCTTCTTCGTTTCCTGAGTAGAATGACATGCATCTAAACAAAGCATAGGCTGCAGCTGTCTATCATGTTTATTTTCCAATATTTAACATAGAAGTCATTTGCTAATGATGTAAAAGGGTTTGCTGTGGAGGAAATGCATTGTAGGCAAGAAGAGAAATATCCATAGACACTGTTGCATCCTTGGGTATCCTGGCTCTAAACCCAATGTCCATGAGTATCATGCATTATTTTAGTGGATTAAATTTTCTGTGGACTAGTCTTTAAATGAAACAAGCCTACCATTTATCAAATAAGTGATTTTTTATGATTCCTCATATATATATATGTGTGTGTGAGTGTGTGTGTGTGTGTTATATTTTCGCTGATAAATAAATAAATAAAGGGAGACTAGTATAGATCTATTTCAAGCTATTTAGCTCTCATCAGCTAGCCATACTCTTACTGGATACACACATATACATATATATACACACACATACATACACACACACAGTATATATCTCTATATATGTGTTTTTATGATGACTTTGATCATGATTTATCACTTATAGCTTTTATGTACACTGAGAGCTTATATGAGGACCCGGATTGTTGTTGGGGGCAATATGCTGACTCTGTAAACCGCTTAGAGAGGGCTGAAAGCCCTATGAAGCGGTATATAAGTCTAACTGCTATTGCTATTGCTATTGCTATATACCAAAGACAAATTCCTTCTTGGCCAATAAAGTGTTCTATTCTATTCTATTCTATTCTTTATCTATCTATCTATCTATCTATCTATCTATCTATCTATCTATCTATCTATCTAACTATCTAACTATCTAACTATCTAACTATCTAACTATTTATCTATCTATCTAATTATAGATATAGATAATATACAAATACAGATAGATATCCACAGTATACATATGTGTGTGTATACATACACATATGTATGTATGCATGTATGTCAGGGATAGTGTGCAGGGTTGTAGGAGGAAGGGGGTATAAAAGAGGTGTGGAAAAGTTTAGGGAGAGTGCATGGAGGTGCATAAGTGGTAGGTAAGAAAATATTTCTGAAATGATAGCCCAATGATTCATGGATTGTTTAGTATCATTTCATTGTGTTCCAAAAAAAAATCCATATTGGACTCTTCCTTACTATAACATTTTGCTGTAATCTCACTGGTCTTAATATAGCAAAAAAACAGAGTAGCATCTTTTCCCGTTATGCTTTTATATCTTAGTCTCTAACTTTTTCCCTAGAGGAACATTTCCAAATTTTTCTCTATCCAAATGTCTCTTGCATGTTACATTTCTTGTTTATGAAATAGAGTATGTCAACATTGTTTTTACTTAATTAATTACCCTTAATGAATTTTGAATACCCAGTGTGAGACACAGCTTTCCATTGTTCCATTATATTATGCTTCCTGTCCTATCTCTCTATATATTATTGAAGTCATCTTTACAATAGTAAAATGTAAAGCCATTGTGAAATCATTTTATATTTTTGTGTGTGCTGTATTAACAGTATAACTATACATTTCCATGAGAAACATGTACACATGAGTAACATTTCTAAACCAGTAGACTGCTAATTATAAATAAGGATACAGAACGTGGTTCCTAATTTGATCTAGGTCCAATAATGTCTTGAGGATTTCTAGTAACTGGTCTTTCATGTTTTCTTCAACAAGCCCAATTTTTTGGGAAGTGGGATGTATTTTTTAATGGCTCAGTGATATTTCATAATGTTAACTGCATTTACAGAAGAGGCTCTTAGTAATCATGCTGTTAGGTAGTTCACGCTTAAAATTGGATCATTACTCCTTCAATTTTCTACTTTTAAGCAAATAATTAGGACTCAGAAAAAATGTATTTATGAATAATATAAAATTCACACATGATTATGAGATTGTTTTGTATTACTCTGACAGCAACTTCTTTTCTTTTCAGATTGGTTCTGCTTGATAGTTGCTGTTTTGTTCTATCTTTCCTATTGGCAACATCCCAGATATTCACCTCATCTCAGAATTGACAGAATACATAAATCCACTTTTAATTTCATTAGGCAGTGAGCCAAACTGTGATAATTGAAAGTGGTTAATCAGAGAAGATAAACCTCACCCCACCCGAGACAATGAAACCATTTCATGTATGATCTTTCTATGATTTCTGTTTTATTTAAGAACACATTCCTGGGTTGCAGGGCTTTTACTGAATTGGAACTGAGGGAATAGACATATACTAAATTGCATCTAAAAATAGGCTCCTTGAGAAATAATTTTAAAAAAATCCCATCATGACTTAGGAAATGTTTGTATGTCTGTTTTGTTTCCTGGCTCCCAAAATTTTATATATTTATTTAGTTTGTCAAAGATGTAGAAAATAACAGGTATAAGTATAAACATGGACGTGAGCAAAGGAAATGAGTACAAATAAATGGGGCCAGTAAGACAAGGATGGAAGGCACACTGGTGCGCTTATGCATGCCCCCTTTATGGACATCTTAGGAATGAAGTGAAGTCCACGGTAGACAGTTTAAGGTTGAAGCTGTGGGGGTTTGAGGCTGTAACACTGGAGTCAGATAGAGCATTCCAGGCATTAACCACTGTTGCTGAAGTTGTATTTTCTGCAATCGAGTTTGGAGTGGTTAACCTTGAGTTTCTATCTATTGTTTGCCTGTGTATTGTTGAGGTTGAATTTGAAGTAGTTGTTGACAAGTAGAACATTGTAGCAGACAATTTTGTGTACTATGTTTAGGTCAGACCATAGGTGGCATAGTTCCAGGTTGACGCATTCACATGGGTTGCCACCACCACTATCTCCTGAGTAGCAGCAGTTTATTCTGAGGATATTACCTGAGGTGAGAAACTCTACAATCGATTGATATTCTTAGAATTAGAACAAGGAATGGGCTTCTGAACTTGATGTCTTCCTAGGCTCACTTCATCACAATTGCAATGCTTCCCAAACAATGTTAGATGACAGAAGTCACAAAGTCCATCCCACTGCCACCCCCACACACCCCAATTCTTCATATTTAAAAATGGATGATAACATTTTCTGCTCATTGGCACATTTGGATTCTTCAGTCTGTATAAAAATCAAAAGACAGTTTCTCCTTCCCTAAAACTCTGGCTGCCATTTGGTCTTTGTTGTTTCATAGAATTGTCCCAGAAATTATGGAATTTCAGTACCACCCAGCCTCATCAAATATTAATCTCACAACCATTAACAGTGGTGGCTTTTCACCACCATGTGAATTGCACATCAATATTAATGATGTCTTTCCTCAACTCTGTCTCTGCCAAGATTTGGGAATCTGCCTACCTTTATAGAAAGCAAGTTGGACCAGGCAATCTTTTTGCAGGGGGGAAAGGACTGTCTATTTCAGTTAAAATATTAGCAATTGCGTTAGACATCTCTCTTTTCTTTTTTCTTTTTCCTTTTCATTTCCAATCAGATCTTGCTTTCATCTACTGATGCTCCCACCCAGTTGGAATATACCAGCAAACTAGCAATTTATTTCAAACCCATTACCAGAAAATAAAAAATGCACACAGACCTAGTCACAACTGTTGAAGATGCAGATTCTTTTGCAAATCAGCTATAATGACTAAATCTCCATTGGCAGGAAATAAAGACATGCTATGCCTATCCAAACAGATGGACAGCCCATGATATAGATTACTTTAAAGTTGACTTTATAATACCATTCTCCTAGATAACAGGAAATTGTTTGAAGGCTTTGAGCCTTCATAAGAAATGTAAATGTAATTGCCTGCAGCTCAGACTTATTAATAAAAGTAGGAAAGAATCATAGCTAATTATCATAGGCATCATTTGCATTTTCCAAACATTTTCATTATTTCAATCTAACTGTGGAGCAGATGATTGTATGAGTTCCAATGCAGCGTGCTGCAAAATTAGTATCGACCATGAGTAAACTGTTGTTATTCTCCATACAAAAGGGAAGAGTGACAAGTATCCCAGTTTTAAAAACAAAGCAGCACAGAGACATCCCATTTTTCAAAGAAAAAAAAATCTGGCACTTTTGTAATCCGTAGTGGAGATTGAATGCAGAATTTCAGCTGATAAATGTTGCATATTTTATAAACCAATTCCGTTTTGGTTATACCGAAAGGTATCTGCAACAAATTACCTTTGTCAAAACAGAAAGGGAGAGATGGAATTCATTTACACTAATCTAATTCAGCCAAGGCCAGTACAATATTGGGGGGAGAGGAGCTTAATCACTTCTGAATACAAGTGGTACATAACATTGGCTGCTAAGTAGTTGATGTAATGCCCATGCACATGGGCAGGAGGTGCATTATTGCTTTGCCATTGAAAAGAGGACACTTCAATTCCCAGGAGAGTTTGTTGGATTAAGACCTGAAATTGCTTGTTTAGACATGAACAGCTGCATCTTGGTTCGTATCTTAGAAAAGGCTTGCTTCTTCGCAACAGTTGCTTCTTTAAAGGGGAAATGGATAATTTCTTGCTTGCTAAGTGTACCCCAATCTGGACCAGATGGAAGAAGAAATCCCATGGAATCAGGCATTGTATAATGGATAGCAGGGCTTTATATTGACATGTATTCATCTGTAAGTCTAATGGATGACCTTGCGATAAGCAAATCCCGTGTTTTCTGTGCTAAATTCATTCTTAAATATTTTATTACATTCAGCACATTTCCACAACACAGTTTAAGGAGATATCCTAAATATTAGACAATAATCTTCGGGTACATCTGTATGATCAGCAACTTCAACAGTAATGTAACATGGTGTGAGAATTGTTCCATACTTATGGGGTCAACAGGCTCAAAGAATGAACTGTCTAAAGTAGTCAATCTTCTGCCTGCCTTAATCCATTGATCATCCATGTGATCAACTCCAAGGTTGACCTGTATAAAAAACATCTTACTTAGTGGTGTACCGTTCACTAGGTACCACTAACCAAGGCAATGACATGATTATTACATCATACCAAACCATGGGCATTTTTTAAATTATTTGCTAAATAGGGCACAACAGATGAGGGATAAGGGTTCCTGAAGCCTTTACAGCCAGAAACATAACAACTGGACGATGGCATAGTGATGTGTAAATTCAGCTGTGATGTCTTCACCTAAAATAAAGGTTTTTAGGAGGATGGGCTGGTACAATGTACAATGCATCATGATTAATGAGCTCCATTTATGGTAAGATTTATGCAGATAGACAGACATACATATGTCTTCTTTTGAGGATGGGTATATATTAGGGGTGGGTTCTGGCATGCATTATTGCCAGTTCGCTCATGTCCATGCGCAGTGTGATTACAATTGTTCTGCACATGTGCAGAACCAAAAATAAGATGTCAGCACCATAGGCGCTGAGCTGGGAGAATCAGTTCAGGGGTGTGGCAGGCCTGGTTCTCCACCAGTTCCAGTGACCCAGGCCACCAAACTACTGTGTTTCCCTGAAAATAAGACAGGGTCTTATTTTCTTTTGACCCACAAAATATGGCTTGGGCCTTATTATCAGGGGAGGGCTTATTGTTTTGGGGTTGCTGGGCAGTTGCTCTCTTGCGAGCGGACTCCCGAAGAGCCGGACACAGCCTCAGGGATGATGCAGCCATGAGGTGACCATGCTCACAGCAGCCACCCGCCAAACCCCCCCCTACAGCTGGGCAGAGCACATTCACTGACCTAGGGGATATCCCTAAGGCACCAAGCCACATGGTGCTCTGCCCGCTCCCCAGCTTCCGCAGCTTGGCACATTCAGGATAACCCCTAGGTCAGTGCATGGAGCTCTGCCTGGCTGGAGAGGGTGGTTGTGTGAGTGCCTGTTCCGCCCCCAGCTCCTATACCTCCCAACCACACGATGCCCTGGCCCAGCTCTCCCTGCAGGGCTAGGGCACTGCCACCGCTTTTGCTGCTGCCACTGCTCTCTGAGCATAACTTCTTCTCCAGCCTCCAAACTCCGGAACTCAGCTTCTGATTCTTCCAGCAACAACCGCTCTAGAAGTGCACTCTATGGTCATGGGCCAGCTGCCATAGGACCTACAACCATAGAGTGCACTCCTAGAGTGGCCACTGCTGGAAGAATTGGAAGCCGAGTTCCGAAGTTTGGAAGCCGGAGTAGAAGTTATGCTCAGAGTCCAGCAGTGGTGGCAAAAGCAGCAGCAGTGCCCTGGCCCTGCAGGGAGAGCTGGGCCAGGGCATGGTGAGGCCGAGAGGCATGTGAGCTGGGGGAGGAACAGGCACTCGCGCAACCACCCTCTCCAGCTGGGCAGATGCCATTCACTGACCTAGAGGGTATCCCGAATGTGCCAAGCCGCAGGAGCTAGGGGGCAGGCAGAGTGCCACATGGCTTGGCATCTTAGGCATACCCCCTAGGTCAGTGAATGGTGCTCTGCCCGGCTGGAGAGGAGGTTTGCCGGGCGGCTGCTCATGAGCATGGTCACTTCATGGCTGCTTCACCCCCTGAGGCTGTACCCGGCTCTTTGGGAACCCACTTGCAAGGGAGCAGCTACCTGGCAACTCCCCCCTCTGGCCAGGCAGAACGTCATTTCCCAACCTAGCAGTATCCTGAAGGTGGGAAGCAATGTGACCGCCTTTCTCTCCCTGGGCTCCTGCAGCTTGGCACCTTCGGGATACCGCTAGGTCGGCTAGCGGTGCTCTGCCTGACTGGTGGGAGGTTGTCCAGGGGGCTTATTTTCAGTGGGGGCCTTATATTTTTGCCCACGTGAAAAATGTGGCAAGGCCTTAGTTTCATGACAGGTTGTATTTTCGGGGAAACACGGTACTACCTGTTCAGCCGAACTGGACCAAACCAGTAGGAACCCACCAGTGAATATGTGTGTACGTATGTACACACACACACACACACACACACACACACACACACATACATACACACATACACAAACACACACACTCACATATGTTAATCACCATACATTTTGAACACATAGAGGAAAAAAGACTTTTGAGAGTTAACATGGTTTATACTATATGGTACAAATATATTATAAAATCTACTTGTTCTGCTTCAGATACCACAAAGCCATTTCTCCTCCTTCTCTTTTTACGAAGTTTTTTTAAAAAATATTTCTTGTAAACATTTGCCTTTAGTTTTTACACTGTATTTCAGTTTTAGAAATTTACTTAACTGTATATATTCATAAAAGATTTATAAATTGCTTTTCTGAACAAAGTCCATACTTAGCAATAGCCTAGTATAAAAACGATAAGACTGTAGTAACATTTTTGTATTTTAAAGTGCTCACCATAACACATTAAAGGGCTCTTATGATCAGTGCCCTATGTATTAGAGTACACTTCTATCAGTTCAAAGTCAGACCCATAGCAACAGAATATTGATAAACATAACAACACGTTCAATACAGCTCATTAATTAATACATTGGGAATACATGAATTTTCACAGCCTTTTAAAACACAACTGCTAGACATCACCCGAAAGGAACTGCAAAAAAAATGAATGCATTACCATTCGATCGGATTATGGGGGGAAAAAATCTCACTTTTTCTTTTTTAAATATTAACTGTTAGACATATAGCTGGCTTTGTTGTATGTTATTTGTATACATTTGATTTATTTTGTCACTGATTGAAATAAACATCATATCACCAGATGGGAGCAGATTTGGCTCTTTGCTCCAGCATTATCCTCTGTGAGGTAGCACAAATGAAATCCAGTTAGGATTCATCGATCCATTAAACCAAAGCTATAAAAGACAGGGAGATGGAATATCCTTTTAAAAATGTACAAGATGAGACAATTCTCATACAATCAGAGAAAAATAATGTGATAGAAATTTGAAACATCTTCCAAACAAAGGAGAGATTGAATCAAGGACTCCAATCCCAAAGGATGCCCAGCCCGTGTCATAGGGTAGGCAAGAGAAAAATGAACTAAACAATTTGGATATTCATTCTATAAATAATTAAAGAGCTTACTTGTGATACACACTTATTCATTCACTGTGGCTTCCTAACTTTTCTTCTGGTTGAATTCTGACAAAGGTAGGCAATGAGGCTTTCCCACCACCACCCAGGGGGTAGGCTGCTACGGGTTTGCATGGGTTCGGGAGAACCCATAACTAACATTATGGCCAATTCAGAGAACTTCCAAATCCCACCCCTGGGCCTCCGCTCACCTTGCCCACACCACCTTACCCCACCCCGCCCCTCCCAAGAGTCTCCACACAACCCATTTTGCATGTGAGATAATTGCAGGGTCCACATGGAGGCTCGGGTAGGGGTAAAAATGCCTCCTGGAAGTTCAGGAAGACCAGAAACAAGCCTGTTTCCCACCTCCAAAGGGCCTCTACAGAGCCAAGGTGGCGCAGTGGTTAAATGCAGCACTGCAGGCTACTGCTAGATCAGCAGGTCAGCAGTTCAAATCTCACCAGCTCAGGGTTGACTCAGCCTTCCATCCTTCCGAGGTGGGTAAAATGAGGACCCAGATTGTTGGGGGCAATATGCTGACTCTCTATAAACTGCTTAGAGAGGCCTGAAAGGCCTATGAAGCGGTATATAAGTCTACTGCTATTGCTATTGCTATTGCTCTGGAGCCCGGGGAAGGCAGTTTTTCCCCTCCCAGAAGCTCAAGAAAAGCCTCCGGAGTCTGGGGAAGACAAAAATGGCCTCCTGCTGTGGTTCAGGAGGCTGACTAAGCCACACCCACTATGGCCACGCCCACCCAGCAGAGAACCTGTTGCTGAAATTTCGGAAGCCCACCCCTGCCCCCACCCCAGCACTTTTTCTTTCTTAAACTATAAACTGTGATGCTTCTTTACAGATTTTTCCTTCTCCATCAAGTTTTTCAGTTGCTCATTTGGCCATGTGACATCATATACTTACACGGTGTTCCAGGATATTGGAGACCGAATGAATATGGGCATTCTAACATAGTCTCTGAAAGGGAGATGCCTCCTTGCAAAGAAAGACTAAGCCAACAAGTCACTTTAAAAATTAAGAATAAGTTTAAAATTCATTGTACTGCATATTTTTTTAAAAAAAATGTGTGACTACCATTTTATTTTTTAAAAAGCCTATGTTAAAAGAAAGCAACTTTAATTGATTAAAACACTTAGAAGTAAAAAAAACCCAGGCTAAAAATTGCTGTGTTGAAGTAGACCATAAAATGAAATGGATTTGGATAATCTGCTCATTTGCACTACTAGAAGCTTCATTTTCTTTGTTTCTGTGCCTTCAAAAATTACCATTTTAAAAGTAAAACTGTAAAAAATTACCATCTTAAATATAAAACTGTAACAAATTACCATCTAAAATATAAAACAATAATCATAAAACCTGGGTAGATTCATTTAGATGGGAACAATTCTTCTAATGATTTAGATACAAATCAGCAACAATCTTTTGTGCCTTAATGCCGTTTGCTGAAATCTTCTTTGTATAAGAGAAAACATTTCATTCGTTTTTGAAACAAACACTAGAGACATCTAAAGATCTGATTTGTTCCCATCCTTCTCCCATTCACACTATTCTAAATGGAGGCTGAGTTGCACGTTCAACTTTTTCCGAAACTACTACCAATCAACTACAATTATTTTTCACAGCAGTTTACAGCAGGATTTCAAAGGCTAGGAGATGGCCTCAATTTGCACCCTGTTTCATTTATCAGAAATCTGTTTGCTGTCAGAAAGGCATTTTGCCATCCTATTCTATTAGTCATTTAGTTAAACAGCAAGATTTGCAATTAACACTTGTGGTAATTAGGCTTGGGCTTGGTTTGGTATAGAACCAACCCCCGTCTTTTAATTAAAATCCCAGAAATTGACAAAAATGGATAGGTTTAACTGAGCCAAATGAGAAAGATGTATTGGCTCCATCTCCATTTGTGGGCTGTAATGCTCATTGTTGATTGCTCATGGCAAGAAAGAATGTGACACCGTGCTCCAAAAGGGGCAGTTTACAAATATGGCTAATTCTTCCTCCTTATAATTTCAGAGCAATCGTAATAAAAGGAAATGGACACATATAAAAGAAAAGATTATTGTTTCTACGGGACCCTGGATTACATCTGATTTCATTACTTGGTGCAGCTTCCTCTTACACCCCAACCTTGTGTTAATGAATCTGGTACATAAATATTCTGTCGGCTAGCAAAAGCACTGTGACAGGTTTCCAATTACAAGGAAAAAATATATCTTGAAAGAATGAAACCCTTGTGTCCTTAATGGCACAGTATGATGATTACCAAGACTGTTGGCGCATCTGTGCACCCTGTTTATGCCCTTATCAAGTACCCCCCAAAGCAGCACATGTTAAAGATGGATAACTTCTTTTATCAGTCAGATAAATATACAGCTACATGTTTAAGAGGCCTCCAGTGTAGCATTTGGTTTTATCAGTAAAAACGAAGCTTCCAAAAGGTGAAACTGCCAAGCGTAAATAACAGGAACCTATTTCCCTTGCTTTGACTTCCAGGGCAAATGCTGTTTGTGTATTATTAGTTCTGGGAGATGAACCTTCCTTGATGGCATGTAGAATATGGTTAATGTTCCCCAAATGATTCCTTTGCAATTCTCCTGCAAAATTCAACACTGCATGTACAATTAGCTTTATGCACATATTTGTATACAGTCAGATAATTTCCCCAAAAAGCATCCTTTTCCAATAGGGAGATGCTGTTAGAAAGAGAAAAATAAATAAATAATGTTACCCTTTGATTGAGATCTCTTTTCCTAGTGATTTAGCTTTAGCAAATCCTGGAATAGTTCTATTGTTCTCTGGGTGCTCCAATATCTGTTACACCCGACACAAAATGAGTCCAAAAGGGGGAGAAGAGTTAAGTGCTTGATTAAGGCCATATCTTTCATTGCTAACACAACCCAAACTCCCAAGTAGCCTGTGTACTAGAAGGAATAAAGGTGCAAACACTTTAGATAAATATACAAGATTCATTATCTAAGAGTGAATTCTTATCAAAATCTAGCCACTTCTATTTCCAAGAATAAGAAAAAATACATGAAAAATTGGGCATTCTGGATCTTGAGGGTACTACTATGTGTTCAAAACTTGCTTTTTAGTAACTAAATAAGTGTTTTCTTGAAAGCAAACATCTGCCTCAAGTCTGAAATAAGGGCAATGTAGAAAATATAAATATTGCAAAAGCATAAAAAGAAGCCAAGACAATTAGACTAATATGATTGAAGTTCCTAAGCCTGGCATACCTGAATGAATTATGAGGTTTATTAATCTAGAGGCTGAATTTATTTATGAGTCAAATAATTCCTCCTAGTCATCCATGTCATGGGGGTAACTGTCTGGATCAATAAAATATTGTAGAAATAATAATAGAAATAGTAGAAATCCAACAGAAATAGTTTTGATTTTTTACCACCATGTGAATACAAGATGGATGGAAAATGGGAGAAAGATAGGTAGGATAGGTACAGGTAGGCTTATTAAACCTTTCTCTACTTGTGATGCATGAGCTACTTTTCAAATAGACAAAAGCAAACATGATCACCAAAGTCCGATGATGGATGTGGAAGGAGGAGGAGGAGGAGGAGCAGCAGCAGCAGCAAACAGCCTGATCTCAGTCATCTGAAAAACAAAAATTAGATGGAAACTGCCCAAAAGAGATCGATTTCTGACCCGCTATATCATATAGGTGGGAGAAAGGGAATGTAAGCCTTGATTTCATTTCAAATACTGTAGGCCATGCATTTGACTTTCGGATATGTAAATCTTTCAATAATAGGCTTGGAGGTGGTGGGTTTTTTTTTTTTTTAGCTTTTCTGCTTTATACCAATTCATCTAACATTTCATGCTTTGGAAATCTCTTCTTGTAAGTTTCTTGCCTAACCAGTTGAAAGAACTCTGATATGTGCCACGTCTGGCCACAAGAATCTTCCAGTAGGAAGAAAACTAATACAACAGTATGTGGTACTTGAAAGACCAGCCATCATGTGTCATGCAGTATTAATACCTAAAGATGAGACATGATGGCTAGATCATTCATGTCATGCAAGCAGGCTTTACATATTCTAAGCAGTTGACAGGATTGAAGACATGCAAATTCTTTTAAATAATAGAAGACTATCTCTACATGTTTCTGCCTCCTAAGTATGATCAAGGAATTTAAGAATTTCTCCAATGACATTCCTTAACTTAGCAGACTTGGTCACCTGCTCCTGGAAAATCATTAATTAATTGTATTGTGGGGAGTTTTAAGTGACAAAGCCACTTTTTCCTCTGGTTCAAGAATAGAATGATTCACTTTTAATATCCCCCTTTCATCCAGGTTTCATACCTTCCCATCAAATCACATCAAAAAGGGATGAAGCACAACTAATAGAAAAGAAGAACTGCTAAGCAGTTTAGTCCTCATTTAGCTTTCCAAGATAGTCAAATTCTGCAATGTGATCTGGGGGCAGAGAATTAGGATAATTTAAAGATAGAAATGATAGCATTCTGCCTTCCCTTTCTACAATGAATTGTCTGAAAGCTGAAAACTGAACCAAAGAACTTCAGCAATGCCCCTTCCAGTAGCATCACTGGTAATGCTCATACATCCCTCCCAGTAGCTGTCTATTCTTGTACTCAGGTTTTTATTTTTTTCAGCTAACTACAGATTGAATAAAATGATGAGGTCATGTTTAACCTAGAATTATTACTCTTCTTCTGCAACATTCTTTCCTACGATCTCTCATAAGATTAATACCTGAGAAAAAAAGAAGACCCATTCCATACTAAGCTGTGCATTTGTAATGAACTTTTCTTTACTATGATGAAGATCTGTTATATATCAGATCACACAGAAGAGAACTTGAAATAAAAATACAAGCCATTCCGCTAAAAAATAAATATTTGGAAGAGTCCATTTCCAAATTCTTTCCCTAAATTAAATCCATCCTTGTTTTGCTTTGCCTTTGTCACAGAAATGTAACTTAGAGGTTTTACCAAGGATTAAAGAAAATCCACAAGACATAAAGGAATAACAACACAGACTAATCTATGCACAGAGCAATGATTAAAGACCCTTCAAATTCAATGGAGTTAGATAAAAGGAGGTAAAAGATTTTCCCAGTTCTTACAGATGTTCAGTGAAGAGAGGATTAGTAGAAATGGTAGCTTTGCAAAAATTGGATTCTTTTACTAGTAAAATCAAAAATCCATTTCTGTTTGTTTTTATATTTTTAATTGACACATTTAAACAGGAAGATAAAAACTAATACAAATTAATATAAAGGAGAAAAACAAAAACTAAAAAAATCAAACAGCAAAACATGGAAACATTAAAAAGAAAAGAAACAAAAAATATAACTATATAAAGAAGTGCTTCCAATATTATTCAGAGCAGTACCTTACATTTTAGCTTCTCTCTCTAAAGTTACATCATATTTTTCTTTCTTTCCATAATGTACCCTAATCAATAAAACCATAAATCACATTGTCCATAAGTCCGTAAGAGGCTTAAATCATCAATAAATGTTGATAATGTCTTTTCTCTGTACAAAGAAATCAATTTATCAATTTCCGCAAAATCTGTCAACTTTACCAACCATTTCTTCATAGTAAGAAATACTATGATGCATCAAATCTTTCCATCTCTGTACTAGAGTTTGGGGGTCTGACCTTAAAGTAAGAAACTCATTGACCATATTAAAGGGCTACAGAATTACAGCATGAGGGACTACAGGGATATCACCATTAGTTTTTCCACCAAGTTTTTTTTGACATTCATGAATGATGGCAAATATAGGTGCCCCAGGATAATGATGCAAGATTGAATTTGGGTTCAATCTGGTCACCGGGACCAGAGATTTACTCTTCTGATGCAGGAGCCCTTCTTCAGGAAACAGCTCTCTACTGGAATAGATGTTTTGGGTTGCTCTGTGAGTTGTGTTTATGTGGTGCCTTCTTATTGGCTGATTGGTATGTTAATGACTGGCGATTGGCTGTCATTTCCTTGTGCTGCCAAGCCCTTGTCACCTAAGTATTTTGATATTGACTACAGCTTCTCTTAGGGTCAGATATATTTTTCCCTTCACAAACTTTGATTATAGTACATCCAGCTATAGTATAGCCACAAATGACACTAGCAGAGATTGTTTCTGGACAAAGGTCCAGTAAGTGGTTAAAAAGTACCTGATATTAGTTCTGAGTATTTGTCTATCTAATCTGAAATTTTATCCCAGCATCCAAGCCAGATGTGAGATTGTTAGCATTTTTAACCTATTACTGATATTTAAAACATGAATTAAAAATTGATTCTGGGAAAAGCACTATGAACTCAGAAGTGGTATTCAGTCGGTTTGGACCAGTTTGGGTGAAGCAGTAGCTCTGATGATCAGCTGGCCCCGCCCACCCACCCCTGCTTTATCCTGTCCCTTATTTCCTGCTTTCTGTCATTTCAATCATGCGGCACAGCTGATTCCCCCCCAAGCTGTTTTATTTACCATTGCTGACTTGGAAGGTAAACAGTTGAGCTTCTAAATGCTTTATCTTCAGCACTGTGTGCACGTGTACGCAAAACACACATATGTGCAAAGCACACGCTCACTGAACCAGTTGTTAAACTGGCAGCATCCCACCACTGTATGAACTATAATGGAACTCCCAATTCTTGGAACTGAAATGCAGACATCTCATAGTTACCAAGTTGCTGTGAGAGATAGAGTTCTTCAAGCTTTTCCCCCAACTAGCATCCCAAATGGAATCAGACCACTTCATGACTACCATTTACAATAGCAGAAACACTTCTATTAATGCCAGAAGGAGCATTTCACCCCAAATAGCTAAGGTGAGGGCCCAATTCACATGATAACCAGGCTTCAATTTAGTCTCAACATTGAACCAAACCAAATCATATCCTGCCCTATTATCTGTTGCTGCTGTTTGCATTTGTCTATTAGTCTCCATAAAGAACTACAGAACCTTTTACAGAAGTAAAAACAAAATCCAGATTAAAACAAGGAAAAAGAAGCTATAGAATCCTAAAAACTATTCAGCAGCAACACATCAAAGGAAATGCTTAAATATAGAGATGCTTTACTGATAACAGAGCTACTAAAAAGATGTGATCTTCCATTGAAATGGATGCCATTTCCATGACTAAGACCCCACAACAGAGGTGGTATTCAGCAGGTTCTGACCAGTTCTCGAGAACCGGTAGCAGAAATTTTGAGGAGTTCGAAGAACTGGTAAATATCACCTCTGACTGGCCCTGGCCCCATCTATTCTCTGCCTCCTGAGTCCCAGCTGATTGGGAGGAAATGAGGACTTTGCAGTAACCTTCCCCTGGAGTGGGGAGGGAATGGAGATTTTACAGCATCCTTTCCCTGCCATGCCCACCAAGCCAGAACCGGTAATAAAGAAATTTGAATCCCACCACTGCACCACAACCAGATGACTGCTTGGAATTTTATAAATCACAACACAACCTTGAATTCAATAGACAGCTCATCTAACATACCAAGATTTAATATAAGGTTTTCAGTGTAGAATGGTTTGGCTCCAACTATTAGTAGCTTTCCAAAGCCTCGCAGATGGTACACTCTGAAGTGGGGGAAAAAAACCCTGAAAAGTAAAACTATATGCTTTTAAATATGACTGATTCAATCAGAATAGAAAATGATATTACTGTATTACTATTAGTTTTCATCACATGATGATACATAATCTAGTCTCAGCTCAGTTCAGCAAACAAGATGAAGCTTTCAGACACAAATCTCCACTCTGTGTGCCCATAACCCTTTAAACTCTATTAAATCTATCCCCTGTAAAACCAGGCGAGGTGAGGTTTGAGACTGAGGCACTCTTCTAAATCTGACAAATGATTTCATAGCAATGGTGACATCCCAGCTCACAGTTCACTCTAGGTATGACTGAGAATAAATTATATGTCCCTGCATAATAATTTGAAGCAATTGAAAAGTTCCCAGTTTGATAAGTACCCAATTCGATTTACTTAACAGCCTCCTGTGGACAAGCCAAGTTGACTTGAGCTTATTTCCAACAGTAAGTAAATTGGTACTGAGATGCATGTGAGATCAAAGATCTTTCTTTGTGCTGGGAAGGTAATTATGCATCTTTAGCATTCCCCCATCCTTTGCTGATAATTCTCCTGAGAAGATAAAGCTGTGGTATAACATGTCAGCAAAGCACGAAGTCCTGCTGGACAAGCTGAGTGCGGAAATAAGACCTGATGATCATTCTGACAATGTCCTGTCACTATCTTTTTGTTTCTGGTGTTGTTGTCTTTGGCAGGTAAAAAACGAGCAATTAAAAGGATCGTATGTCTCACTGTCATTGTGTCAACACGTTTCATCAGCGCTTCTTTTACAGACAATTCTCACTACCACATTCTGTGACTTCCTTTCCATAAAAAGGAAAATAATTTTGACTCAAAATGGAACCAGAATTAATCCTCTTGTGAGCTGAAAAGTTCCCAGGTTTCCCTTTAATAACAATAATTGGGCATAAATTAGATTTTGTGGAGCTTTATTAAATGTTTTGCCTGCATTATTCCTTGCAGGAAAAGGAATTTATATGGATCCATGAATGCAGATTCACTCCCAAATCTTTTTTATCATCTGCTACTCTCAAACTCACTAATTTATTAACAGATTGCAATATCAAATAATAAGCAATGGAATTCTTCATCCAGTTTCCTATGTGTAAGACAAGGATATAAATTCTGGGATAGACAGAACATTTACAGCATTTTGTTTCAATCTATAATTTCTACCTATGGAAGGAATGTGGAATGACATTTTCGAAGCTGTTATCGGATGACACCTCTATTTTTTCAACATTACTCAGAATCTGACAAAGCCAGGTCTTTTTCAGAGGCATTGAAAAGACAATCTGAGCTGTCCTAGATGGTGAAAGATTTCATTCAATCTACCTTTTTTTGTTCTTGTACACATGTCCTGGAACTAAGATGAAGAAAAGGAACACATTTCTCCAAATGTTAGCATAAAATTCTTGATGTTCCTCCCCCCCACTCCTAAAAACCTCATAAATGAGCAAAACACAAATGAAAAAATGTATTTGTGAAATAACATTCATGTAAATGTTTGTTTTAGGACAAAATATCTGCAAAGCATGCTTTTCAGAACCAAATATTTATAAAACATGAATTCCAGGATTAAATAAAATAGAAATCTTAACTATTTAAGTGCACTTTGGGTCCGCAAGATGTAATTGCTTGAAACTTGCATGCTGATGGATATATGGCATACAAAGAGAAGCTACAGTTGGTCCAAATTTTGCAGCTCATGATAGCCCTGAATGAGTCAGATTATGTAGACCCATTTCAGACTGAGATTCAGTACTGAGATAGTTTAGGCCATGCTTGTGATGACCCGTGGTTGAGTTGGAATGGCAATGGTGATTCATCCATCTGCTTCTTGATCTCCCTCAGCAGGCTTTGATACCATTGATCATGTTATCCTTCTAATCCAGCTCTGTGGGTTGGAGATCAAGGACATCATGTTACTGTGGTTCTTTTCCTTTCTGCATGACTGGTTTCAGTCAGTATTGGTTGGTGGGAAGAGATTGTCTTCTAGGACCCTCCTTTCTATAATGTTGCAGTGTTCTTCTCTCCTCCTTCCTATTCAGCATTTACAGGAAATTGCAAGGTGAGCTCATCTGCCAGTCTGTGATCTGTTAACATCAGCATGTTGATGATACCCAGTTATACCTTTTGAAAGAATTAGTGCAATCTCTTTGCTGTTGTATGGCCATCACATTTAGATGAAATCTGAAATAAACTGAGTCATGGGGGATGTGAGCTCTGAAGAGCCTCACATGAACCCTGTTTGACAAACCAACTCTAGGGATCCTTTTTTGGATCAAAACCCCCTGGAGGGGGGGGCAAAGAAGGGGTAGCATCTCATCAGACCTAGAGGGAGGCAACAGGTCCCTCGTAGGTTGGAGATTTGCCCTATGAATCGGAGTCAAGGTGGCAGCCTGCAATATGGATGACAAGATGCTGACTTCCAGTCAAAGCAAATGAACAGGAGGGTGAGGAAGAGATGAAAGACTGATAAGAAAATTTATCTAACCCACAGCCATAAATAAAACCTGGAAAAGGCAAAGGAATTTTGAGAGTATAAATAATATTGAGGGTCAAATCAGGATTTTTTCAAAAAGGAAGCAAGAAAGAAAAGGAAAATGGAGGGTTGAAACATCCCCCCCTTCCCAAAAAAAAGCTATTTGTTTGAAACAATTTTGGACAGAAAGGAAGAAAGCAGAGAAGTGACAAACCCACTCAAATATAAACTCTAAATTTGATTTTGGATTTGAAATAGAAACCAAACATTCTGAAGGATTTACTTTGTTTGAACTTCTTCCAACTAATATATCTTAAGAAATTCCCAAAAAATCAAGAAAAAAAGCACTTCTTCTCACTGATAACCTAACCTTGACTGTGCAGGAAGTTTAAATTAAACAACTGCTATGAATCAGAATTTGGAAAAGCAGGAGGCAAAAGAGAAACATGCCCAAATCTGGCTGTTTGTAAGTTTGTTCCAATTGATATATTTTGAGCAGCTATTAAGGGAAAGAATAATAACAGAGTCAAGAAGGTTTTTCTTCCTTTTTTTTTTCTCTGCAAAAGATTAATATGGCCCCAGCTTCTCTTCCGGTTTTACAATAGTTGAATTAAGTAAATTTAAGATGGACCAGAACCTCAAAATAAGACTTCTATAACTAACTGTAATTTTGGAACTGAACATTAAGGAAGAACAAAAGACCAAGATGGCTCCCATTGCTCTTTCCCACAGCAGCTAGAGCAGATAAATTTAAGGTGGATCAGAACTCTGAAATAAGAACTGTATAACTAACTGGAACTTTGGAACTGGACATCATGGGAAACTGGGAATTTGAAGAACTACGTGAAATTATAAAAAATATGCAAAAATCATTAAAATCATTAAAATCAAGCCTAAATAAAATTCTGAACTCAAAGAAGCAGATATTTAAAGAAGAATTCAAAGAAGAAGGGGGGCAAGACAACAAAGGGGTAGAATTGGAGAGAAATAAAAACCAGGCAAAAAACTTCATTGGTCTTGGCAGTGGTATAGGAAAAACTGTAAAAAGGGGAGGTGTCCCAACAAAAGGGAATAAAAAGCAGACAACAGTGGTTTTGGAGGTTGTTAGTGGCATAAGGAAAATTAAAGCAGGAGATTATGCCCCAACAAAGAGAAATATAAAATATCCTTTTGATGGTGGCCTGGGAAAAATTGAAGAGAGTGGATGTGTCAAAACAAAGAAAAGGGAGAAGACAGGAACAGAGAAGTGGAACAACAGACTTACTAGGAACAAAATCAGACAACTAGAAACTCTTATATGGGAAAATATAAAGCTAAGACAAGGGTTTTATTCCTAAATATGACAATAAAATGGAGTTACTAACTGGTTGAATATAATAATGGAAAGCTAACCCAAAAAAGGTCAAATATATGGAATATAGATAAATATAAAACTGATAAGGGGAGGTTGTAAAGCAGAGGTTTGTGATTCACTTTTATACATGATGATTAAACTGAGTTGCGAATTGATTGAATATGACAATAGAAGGACAACTAAGCATGGGTTAAAATATATGATACATGGACATATATAGAACTTTTAAGATGATGGATAAAGTGAGATGTTTACTGCTTGTTCTTCTATATAATAGATTAAGGGAATTGTAATGAACATTGAATAGTGAGGATTGCCATTTAGAGACAATTAAGGGTAATCTAATCCAAGATATGGAAAAATGGAGAGGGAACAGGAAATACACCTACAATGGGAAATTATTGTGATTTAAAGACAGAATCACAAATTGGGGGCATGTAAGTATGTATAATTATATAAAGATAATGATGAGAATAGCTGGGAATTGTAACCAGGTCTACATCTCTGTCAAAATTAGGCAAGGGGGGTGGGTGGGTTTAAAAGCACAATGATTATGTATGTATACTTTTTTGTTCTATTTTTTTAAAGGAGGAGAATACATGTTAGAATTAAATATCTACATTGAAAAGGAGTTATAAATACTATCAACATAAAATGGAGCTTGCTCAAAAGCTGAAATACACCAAGTAAATGAAATGAAGAGTGGGAAATAGAGGAGAGAGCTAAGGGAAGAAAAGAGGGATAGGAGAGAGGGCAAGTGGAGAAGAGAAATGAAGAGTGGAAAGGGAAGAGAGGAGAAGAAGAGAGGAAGGGAAGTACAGAAGGGAAGGGTGACAGAGGGAAGAAAGGAGATAGGGAGGGGGAGGAGAAAGGGAAAAAGAGGGAAGAAAGGAGGTAGGGAGGGGGAGGAGAAAGTGATGGCTAAGGTACAAATACGGTGTATGGAGAACAAAAGAGCCAATAATTGTTTTGGGGAATTGATGGTAAGATGAATTGATGTAAACATTTAATAATACAATATGATGTTGGCTATGTAATAGTATACATGTGATTATATGTTATGAAAATGAAAAAAAAAACTTTATAAAATATCTGAAATAAACAGGTGGGCTGCACCTGGATTTCCATTGGTCCAAAGATGTGTATCTCAAAACTATGTACATTAATGATCTATTTATCATAAGGGTCCTTTAAGGAATCTATGCCTAAGGCATTTGCAAATTGAAGGATTACCTCTGTTACATAAACTCAATGGGTGGGTTCTATCAGTTGCTTTTGAATCTTATGAAAGTCTATACTGAAAATACTATAGCCTGAGTCAGACTGCTCATCATGGGAACATTCCTAGAACCATCCCTTTTTGCCATTCAGATCATTTTTACAACAACCATACTCTGGAGTGATTTCCATTGGGGTCAAGAACCTATTTCATTATGAACCTTGTTCATGTATGAACCAATATATGTACAATTGTAAACAGTCCATTCAGTCATTTTTGTTGAACAATCTGATGTGTCCAGAAGGATAATATTAATTGATTGGCAGGGGAAACAGTATAACTCAGTGTTTTGCAAACTTGACAACTTTAAGATATGCGGACTTTAACTCTGCGAGATGAAGCCCACACACCTTAAATTTGCCAAGTTTGAAAGAAAATGTCATAGCTTACCCAGAGACTTGATGTTGAGAATTCTTTAAATAATATGTTATCTTGCATTATAATATAATGTATTGTAATATATTTCTTGTATCAGGTTCATAATGTAGAGAATTCTAAGTATATTCCAGGATTCCGTAATCAGTTTATGCATGGCATGTATCTTGAATTAAGAATGTGCTCCAGTGCATTCCCAAGGCTTTTGCACTATGCACCCCATGGACAGATCGATGATAGAAACTACATTTTCTTTTAGGAAATCTTCCATAAGCTTTCCCTGGCTGTTTCATTTCTAACACTACTTCCACATTCCACTGAAGAATTTAATTATCAGATTACATCATTGCAAATTGAGAGTGGGGGATAAAAAGCAGGAGTAATGTTTTGCCCACAGTAGTATTTTGCATATTGCAACTAAATATTCCATAATGAAACTTCCATTACTCAAAATTTCTTTCTTTATTTGCTTCACCAATATACATGACTCAGGTTTTTAAATATGATGTGGCCCATCAGTTGAATTTATGTAACATTTTTTGTTATTGATGTTGATGCTGCTCAATCCATTTAAAAAAACATTACATGGTCAAATATTATATAAAACAATAACTGTGTAGCAGCATAGTTTGCAACTGCCCTAAAGTAATTTTTTTTAAAAAAACCCACAGTTTAATTCTTTACAATCTAGTCACATTACATGCTGATTGGTTTTCCCATGGCCCTGTTCCGACCAGTCTCCATTATCTTCTGATAGAATATTTCTGGCCATACATCTGTCTTGATAGAAACTTTATTTAAACAAAGATGTACTGTATACCAGGGAATTTGTAAAGCATAACATATTTTATACAGGAATGAAAATAAAAAAATCAACGCTCATGGAATATACCTGAAGCAAAGTTAATTCTATGAATTTTTATGTGGCCAAAACCAATCACGCAGAAGTTTGATCTCACCCAAATGATTTTTTTTTCAAATTCTTCATTACATTTATGAGCAGAGAAGTTCAATGAAGAGTTATCCAAATTCTATCAATAATTTCTCAATGTTGGGACTTCCCTCAGGAGTGATATTAACATCAATGGCAGGAATTCTTTGAAATATCTTCCCTTGGGATTGAAGGGAGCAAGCATTGAGCACATTTATATTCAGGCAGATAAAGGGTAAAAAATATTTTCCATATACACTGGAATTGTCCAAAGCTTCAACAAAATTTATCCCTGGGCTATGCTCTGTTTAGAAGTCAAATAATGAATGCAGTTTTAAAAGGATGCTACAGTCATTATAATAACCATTTGTAGAGACTTTTGTTCTCTTCCTTGGATAACATAGGTATGTTACTTTCTGACAGTCTCTTTTCAAAGCGCAGATATTTTCTTTTTTTAAGCCCATTATTTTATTTGAGCCATATATTTGAATGACCTGCTGGAACAGCATTGAAATTCAGCTATAGCCATTTTCTCATTTCCCCCTATTTTCTTGTTCAAATAGAGTATTATTTTACATAGTTATTGATCTCTATTTTCCTTTATTGTCCTTACTTAATTGTTTGAGGAATCACAGATCCTATGCTTGAAACCTGTTACACCAGTTCATTGGGGTTTTCTCTCCCCCCTCCTTGTTTCCCTTTTTGAGTGTTTATATTTTGTTTGTGGGTCTTCTTGCAAATCCTACCATCCTTTTTTCCTATTTTCCAGAATAATCAACCTTACTATTATGCAGAGTGAGATAGCTGCCTCAAACGAGACTAGAAGGGAGCTATTGTTGGCTACTCTCTAGTCTTCTGAATCTTTTCCTTGGCTTTCATTTCTAGAGACAGTATTCCAGGGGCAGAAAAGTACTGTATATGTGTTGCTAGCCTAGACTAACTAGCTATTTCAATTACTCATTTTCCCTCCAAATTACAGGAAAGGGTCTTGAGATATGCAGACGATGAAGCCAGACCACAAACTCCAGCAACATCAATGTCTGTATGTGTGCTTTTCTGCTTAATCAGACAAATTGCTGTTTTCCTGCTTCATTGCAACATTTTTTTCTCCAGACAACACAGACACAAAGTGGTGAGTGAAGCAGAGAACATCAGATGGAAGAGCATAATTATCATATGGCCTGTCCTGAACCTTTTAAGATTTCTGGTTGAGTCATGGTGTCAAGAAAGCAGGAGAAAGAGCCACTTCCAAAAGTAATTATGATGATAATGGTGATGGTGATGATTTTCATTTATATCCTGCCTTTCTGTTTTATATCTTCAGTGAGGTTATGAAAAGTACATAACATGAAACCTAAAAAGAAAAATATTATTAAAATCAAGGCCAAAGTCAAAATCAATATCATTAAAATAAAAATCAAGGGCTGATTCCTGAAAATAGGAATCAAGGACTTTTGTCTTTGCTTTGTTACCTTTTAACATTTTGCCATCTTCATTGTAATATTATGGGATGATGATGATGATGATGATGATGATGATGATGATGATGATGATGATGATATCCATCCATTCAGTCATCTTTTGAGGGGAAACATTCAAAAGGGAAACATAAATGAAAGGGAAATGAAATGAAAAAGCTTAAGGCTGAAAAATGTGAAACTGAGTAAATTAGGTTTGAGTTCGGTCTTTCTAACTTATCTAGGCTGTGAAAACTCCACAACTCCACTGTGATAACTACCCTTTTAGGGGCCTGCCTGACCGCCCGCTTTATTACAAAAGTCTATTTTTGTACAAACATATGATCTCTATTTTTTTTTACAAAAAAAATAAAAAGTATATAAATAAAGGAGATATCTGAGGCCAACACAAACCTGAATAATCTTTTCCACTCTTGAACAGTATGTATGATGAATGTACTAGTCTAAATGGGCATCTCAGTGGTTCTGCTCAGCATTAATTTTAGAACAAATGCCAACTGAACCAAAATAGCCCCATTCAGTTCAATGCTTTCTTTATTCCATCATAAATGCATATCCTTACTTAAAGAATCAGTTCTTTATCAGCAATACAAACTTAACCTCTCTGCACAATTACCAGTTTGACAGAAAGATACACTGATAAATGTGCAATTTTCATTGCCAAAATATAATCTTGCAAAGATTCTTATTAACTCACTGCTCAGATAAAACAAATTATTCTAAGCATTGGCCAGAAATCACTGTTTGTGAAAAACTGAAATATAAAGGGGAATTCATGGTTTAATATCTTTCTTCCCATTTCTTTGGTTTTTTCCCCCTCTCATTTGTGCAGGCCTGATGACTAATTTCATTTTATAAAATAATCTGTATAAAATGTAATAGGCCTGGCAGATGTTGCATCTGTTATAAAGCATTTGCTTAGCAGTGCATCGCTGTCTTAAAATACACTTATAAAAAACATTGTTTTGGATATTACTGGTGTTTTAAACTTCTGCCCTTTGGGAATGATTGCCATCTTAATCCTTGTAAACTGGTACATGAATTTTATTTCCATGAAAACTGGCAGTTGATGTTGATGGTACTTCAGTAGCAAAGCAGCAAAGCTAATTGGAACAAGGCAAACATATACACTATATTGCCAAAAGTATTCGCTCACAACTGAGTCTGATTATGTGGATGGGTGAGCAAATACTTTTGGCAATATAGTGTATATGCATAAGTTGTTGTTAAGCAAGACATCACATTACTGTGACTTGCAACCTTCCCTGTCAACTTCCCCATTCAGATTGCTTATTGGAAATCAGCTGGGAAGGTTTCAAGTGGTGATTATTTGACTGCAGGATGCTGCAGCTTTCATAAGTGCAAGCAGGTTGCCAAACCCCCAGTTCACAAGGACGTGCCCATGAGATGCTGCAATAGTTGTTAAGTGCAATGACTGGTCCATAAGTCACTTTTTTCAGTGGCATCTAACTTCAAACAAGTCTCAAAATGGATATGATAAATCAAGGACTACCCATACATGGATATGTCCATGAAGTAGGTTTCACTCAAAGGAGATTTTATCTAATATTATTATTTCCATATTGTCAAAGGAGAGGACAATTGGAAGACTTGTGATCCTTAAATCTTTCTAATGGATTCATTGCGAGGATGTTTAAGCTCATACAATCAGTACACCAAAGAGTAGCTATTTCCAACAAACATTCATTGTATTTAACAACTTAACAACAGGATAGCTGCCTTAATTTGACCTCTGAGTCTCAGGAATAGTTCTCACTGAGGTTTCTTCCTCATGTCTTCTGAAAAACAACACTGTGATCAGGCTGAAGTCACCTAATGGTTCCATAATTACCATACTTTTCAGAGTATAAGACACATCCTTTTCCCTCAAAAAAGAGATTGAAAATCTGGGTGCATCTTATACACTGAATACAGCATATTTGGCTTTCTGAAACCCCACCCCCTTTGCAAAAATGGCTCTGCATAGCCTTTAGGAGGCTTCCAGAGTGCTCCTGGGGGATGGGGAGGCAGAAATGAGTGGAAACAGACCATTGTTTGCTCATCTTTTGCCCTCCCAGCCCCCAAGAGCACTCTATAAGCCTCCTAAAAGCTATGCATGCCCTTTTTTGACAAAAAAACGGGCCATTTTTGGGATGTCTTCAGGCTCAAAAACTTTTTTTTTAATTTGCCTCTTCAAAATCTTGGTGCATCTTATACTCTGGTGTGTCTTATACTCTGAAAAATACAGTGAATATCTTCTCACTATATGCATAAACAGCTGCATAAACAAAGGGATAGAATCAAGATCACATAAATTGTTAATACCACTTTATAATGCCTTGGTAAAGCCATACTTGGAATACTGCATCCAGTTTTGGTCACCATGATGCAAAAAAGATGTTGAGATTCTAGAAAGAGTGCAGAGAAGAGCAACAAAGATGATTAGAGGCTAAAACATATGAAGAACGGCTGCAGGAACTGGGTATGTCTAGTTTAATGAAGAGAAGGACTAGGGGAGACATGATAGCAGTGGTCTGATATCTCAGGGGCTGCCACAAAGAAGAGGGAGTCAAACTATTCTCCAAAGCACCTGTGGGTAGAACAAGAAGCAATGCATGGAAACTAATCAAGGGGAGAAGCAACTTAGAACTAAGGAGAAACTTCCGGCAGAACAATTAATCAATGGAACAACTTGCCTCCAGAAGTTTTTAAGAAGATGTTGGATAACCATTTGTCTGCAGTGGTGTAGGGTTTCCTGCCTAAGCAGGGGGTTGGACTAGATGAACTTCAAGGTCCCTTCCAACTCTATTCTATATTTATTTAGGTTTTTACTTTCATTTTTTCCCCTCTGTTGAAGTCAGTGGTCTAATCAATGGGATTACGTGTTGACCTAAAATGCTGAAATAATTATAGGGCCCATATATTAAGAAATTGATTTTTATCACCTTAATCTAATATTTCAAAGCACTTACTCAAACTTTGGACAAAATCCCCTCCTGCCCTATTCCTCCTAAGGACTCTACCGAAATATTCTCAGGCTTTAGATAATGCTATCATATCACAGCCATACTAGAAATGGGGAGAGCATATCTTCTAGTATTGCTTTAAGCACAAAGCCAATTGGATAGCCTTGGACCATTCATTCTATGTCAGCCCTAGGAAGAAGGACAAGGGCAAATCACTTTTGAAATCAGACCAAGACACTGCAGAGATTTGTCCAGGCATTTGCCAGGAGTCAAGACTGACATGAAGGCATGCACACACACATACGCGTGCACACACACACACACACACACACACACACACTTTACATCACATGGTAATGGCAAGGGGGTGGGAAATGAAGGCTGCTGATCTCAATTACTGTTACTCCACCACCCAGAGAGACAATTCTTCCACCCCAAAAACTATGACGAGAATATTAGACTTAGATAGAAGCCTAGTTATTTGTGAGCACCTTTCCGTTTTTATATTTAGCTATTTCCTCACCTCTTAGCTGTTATTCCCCACCTCCCAGGTCTGCTTTAACAATATCAGAAGCCCTCCCAACACTTTTAAGAATTTGCAAGCTGATCATGTACAACATGCCTTTGAAACAGAAAAAAAAATACAAAGACAAAGACGGAATGTGATAGAATTTTGTTTAATGCATTGCCATGAAGTGTAAATACATATTGCATACAGATATTAAAGTTCCCTGGCTCTGATTTGAAATAATTACCCTGGGGAAGCGCAGTGTAAAATAAGTCCTGTATCACCATTCAAATATGCATGATGCTATTCAGGTGACCTCTACTTAATACTAAAGGTCAGTTCCCAAGGAGAAAAGTAAATGTTTATTTAGTAGCTATATTTTTGAAAGAAATAAAAGGAGCTAATATTTAAAACACTAGTCCTTAGAGCATTTTTCTCTCCCTCCAGTTATTTCATGGGTCTATACAAAAGCCTCCCATGATATAATTGAATCTATTGTTCTTTGTGTGAAATAACAGGAGTTTGTTAGGCTATGGGTTGTATCCTATCTTTTCTCCTGGACATCTTACATAATCACATTATGAAGAGTGAGCTAAGAGAAGCAATGGATCAGTGAATCTCCAAACCTGAGTCTAGACTTGAATCTACCCAACCCGCTTGGCTCCATTTCTTCAGTTCTACTAATCTAGGCTAGAGATACCTCACATGTTTTATCTGAGGACCCCAACTGATATATAAATTGCTAGTTGGGGCTATAATTCCAAAAATGTTTCATGCTGAGATCACAAAGCAAGTGGAAACTAGAAGCCAGGATTTTACACAGACTTCTGTTCTGGCAGTTTCCGATGATGGCTCCTTCTCCTCAGGCTTGAGAAAATTTGGCAAAGCAGCTTTTGAGTATTCTAGGAAACAGCTGCTGCCAGTTCAAATATTGTCTCTACTTTAGTAATTACACTAAAGATTCAAAGAATGTATTACGAAGACCAGTATTTTTTCATAATAGGCAGTAAAATCATTCAATTAAAAGAATTAAATAATTGTTTTAACATTTGGGATTGTCCCTTTACTGGCTATTAATTTCTATGGAACACGGATGATGATGATGATGATGATGATGATGATGATGATGATGATGATGATGATGATACTATTGATCATCTTGCAAAAAGATTGGGGGTTCAAGTGAACATTCTACTCCTTATGTATATAATCCATATTGAATTGAGACCAATTTTGAGTAAAATTGGCTAGATAAAGCTCTACCCAATAATTATACAAATACTGAAGGATTCAACAGAGGGTACTGAGAAATTATCTTTGCTAAAAGATAATTTTTGCTTAAAAAATGTTATAATCTTTATATCCATTTCTAAACTTAGTGACTTTTGAATAATCAGCTAGATATTTTCAGGGGAGAAATATAGCTCAAGGCTTCATGCAATATTGTCTCAGAAGCTTGTCAAAAACAAATACTCCCACAACCTTACTAGAGAGAGGAATGCTTACTTAAACATGCTGCCAGCACTGCCTTCAAATACTTTACAATGAGTTGTAGGAATGGGCACAGAAGACAGAGAAACATGGAGAAAAAGCAAAAATATTGTGCTGTAAGTTTTAAGGTCTGATGCCCCTCCTTTAAACTATTTTTATGGATTATGTGAAAATATAAAAGGCTGGGTGGGTGTAGTCAATAGGCTTCTATACAGTGTTATTTGAGTAAATTTACTGAAAATTGCATAGTTTTACATTGAAAAGGATTGACTGGGGAAATTTTCAGGCTGGCAATTCTGTGATTTGATGAAAAACAACCTGACATGAAAATAGAAAGTTGACATAAAACATCACAGGAAACTTTGAGAATCCTCCAACGGTTACTTTTTTGTTTGCTTTAAGATCAAAAATCCTATATTCCACAAAGCAATGCTTCTTTTTACTCAGATTATATGTTCCAGTCTTTACTCATGTTTATCAGAGCATTTCAATGGAAGAATTGTAAGGGCTCCAGTCAGCCACATGATATGAGAAGCTTTGCTGTGATTAATGGACATTTTAATAAATGATGAATCAATTACTATAGATTGTCAACAGCCTGTCTGTTTCCATGGTTTAAAATTAGTTATAGCATCTACAACTGATCTGTTTAACCATGTATGACAAACACTCATTCTCCGATGTGCTTAATGCATCTACTGCTAATTACATTTGAACTGAATTTTCATCACAAAGTTTATATCTATTACTATCAAGGGGGTTGGAATGTTTTCAGTTTGGTCTCTGTGACTTTTGTAAGCATCATAACCAAAGTGAGGCCTTGTGAGTGTTTTTCTAATCAAATACAGTGTTTTCCCGAAAATACATCATGTCCTGATAATAAGGCCATGCTCACGTAGCTTGGCGATACCTCTAGGTGAGTGAATGGCGCTGTGCCTGGATGGAAAGGGGGTTTGCCAGGTGGCTGCTGGTGAGCGTGGTTGTTTCATGGCTGTTGTGTTGTGCTGCTGCGACAGCACAAAACAGCCATTCGCCCATGAGGCTGTGCCCGGCTCTTTGGGAGCCCGCTCGCAAGAGAGCAGCTGCCCGGCAACCCCAAAACAATAAACCCTCCCCTCATAATAAGGCCCAAGCCATATTTTATGGATTAAAAAGAAAATAAGACCCTGTCTCATTTTTGGGGAAACATGGTAGATGGCCCACATCAATGTGCACAATGACCAAAACTGAAAAAGGAAAACTTCAATATTGATTTTTGTTTCCACTCCACACAAAAGAAGAAAATGTCCTGCAAAATAACTGACAAGCTCACATGGTCATGTCCTAGGATGTCTTGTCAGATATAATAGGAAATGAGACAAGGAATGTAAGGCTAAATACAGATGAACAATCATTAGAGCAGCAAAAGCCATTTTCCTCCTTAGATGTAAAAATAATTCACTACACTTGATCCAGCATGAAAACTGTCATGTTTGCATTCTGAAATCTGAATGCAAAGCTGTGGATTAAGTTCTTTGTTTCCTAACTGTAGCACATCTTTAGCTCCTTTAGAGGTCATTAAATGGATACGTTTCCTTTCCAAAAAATTTTTTTAATTCAAGGCATCTCACAGTTGAATTTCTTCAGATACACTCAAACAAAGAGAAAGGGAAAAGAAATAATAATCAGCTGCCTAGTGAGGTTGTGAAGATAATTATAGGAACAACAACAGTATGATAGACAACTCAACTTCCACTTTGGCTCAGTCCTCTTCAACAAAAGGGTTTATGTTCCACTGAGCAATTGGGAAGAACAGGTGTAGGAGCAAGGATTGCAACTTGAAACTGAGAAAGATATGGCTGGAGTTACTCATTTACTTTGAACAAGCTCCGATCTGCAGTAGATGAACTGTTTTGTAGACTACCAAAAGAATTTGCTGAGCTAAGCCTCTGTCCATTATCTTTGGAAAGCCCTGAAGAAGAGCCAGGTGATTGGAAAAGGGAAAACATTATTATTTGCAAAAGGAGGTATTTATGGAAATACCAGTCCTCTGATATTGATACATATAAAGATTCAAAAGGAGATCATAAAACATCGAAGGTGTTAACACCCTGAAACAGTACAATGATGATTAGAATACACGGATTTCTCAGGAAGAAATTTTGAAAAGATGTTATTTTTTTCCATTGGCTATAGATTCAGTAGACTATGGGAATACTATGAACAAAAGTCAGGATAATACCACTCTGCAGTGAATGAGTTCTTTTTCATTGGGTGTTTAGAATGAAGAGATATCATTAAGAAATAGTCAGGCTAATTACACTGAAAGACTAGAAATTACTGTATAACTACTTCAGATATCAAAGGCTGGATTCAAAAAATATGTAACTTACCAATTTTAGAAAATGATATTTTTATTCCATTTTTTTAAAAAAGCAATATATTTTCCTTCAGCACAGGTATCGACTGATATTTTTAATGCACAATTTGTTATATTGTTATTAGATGTACACGTTAAGTCATTTGCATCAATTTAACAAGTTAATTCTTGAGTTACTTATCTTTTATTTTTATTGTTGTTTATTGTTGTTTTTGTCTTTTAATTTAACAGCTAATTGGATAACTGTATATTTCCATTTTTAATTTATTTTGGGATATTGTGCTTTCTCTGTAGTTTTGCCCAATTGCAGTAAAATATATAAAATGCTACAAAGGAATTGGGTTTTTGAATTAGCTTGGGACAGTGTTTATAAATTCTTATTGTCAGAATTCTGCCAGAGAGCAACATTTGGGAAGTGTTGTGTGCCTTTAAGTTGAACAGGCTACATGAAGACTGAATATTTGCTCTTTAGGTAAAAGTAAAGGTTCCCCTTGCACATATGTGCTAGTCGTTCCAGACTCTAGGGGGCAGTGCTCATCTCCATTTCAAAGTCGAAGAGCCAGATGTCAGAACACATCTTTGTGGTCATGTGGCTGGCATGACTAAATGGCGAAGGTGCATGGAACACTGTTACCTTCCCCCCAAAGGTGGTTCCTATTTTTCTACTTGCATTTTTGCATGCTTTCGAACTGCTAGGTTGGCAGAAGCTGGGACAAGTAACGGGAGCACTCCGTTATGCAGCACTAGGGATTTGAACTGCCAAACTTCTGACCTTTCTCATCAACAAGCTGAGTGTCTTAGCTACTGAGCCACCACATCCATATTGACTCTTTTGTGGGTTACAAAGAAATGTATCAGTGAGAAAAACTTAATAAATTTAAATTATGGGATGTTTTGCATGATTATAAAATTGAAAATTAGTTGCTGAATATGATAAAACCAGTATATGCTAAATGGGAAGGAGGCATGAAAATAAATAGAATGTTTAAGAAATGTATCAACACCAAGCAGAAAGTAAGGCAAGGATATTTGATATCCTTTAAAATACATTTGGGGATAAATCTATATGGAATGTTTGAAGGAATGTTAAAGTTGTGTTGGTTGGTGAATGTATGCATGCTTTTGTATGCAGATGATGCTATGCCATCAGCTGAAAACTCAAATAAATTAAAACAAATGATAGGGGATAATACAGCAAGGACTACAGATATGACAACTAATCTTTCAGAGACTATCAGGTAGCCACTGGGTCATTGACCTTCAGTGAGATAGGGACTTGTCTATCCCAAGCATGTGAAGACAGATTCCGGCAGATTGAGCGGATGTAACCTACTAGAATAGGACAACGGTCATGAAGGCATTGTCTGCAAGCGATGTGGTACACTAAGAGCATGGCAAGACATGAAAGATGCCCTAGTCAGTCACTGCATCCAGCCCATCTCCAACTGTCTTGACTCTTGTCCTGCTATTGGAGCAAGATGGAATCTGGGAAGAGAGAGTGAGGCCAACTATGCGCACCTCTCCTTCACTTTAATCCAATTCACATGCAAGTTTTGACATCCCTCCAATTCCCATGATCAAGGTTGTTAGGTAAGCTCCCCATTGGGAGAGCGAGTGCATTCAGAGAAGCATTTTGAGAGTTGTGTTGGAGAACACACAAACCAGCATACAGAGACACTGCAGTTTAAATAGGCTTTTACTTTCGTGGAAATAGAGGTATCAGAGTCTATCAAACAGTCCAAGTCATACACGGATAAAACAGTCAGTCATCAACGTCTTTCAGTTAAGGGATAATCCAAATAACATAGTCCATAATCATACAAACAGTCCGGTACACAAAGTTTGCTAGCAGTTGCAAAACTTACAATAGCTCACGGCACTTTCTAACAGCCAGCTTCCAAAACACTCAGATCAGATCAGCCCAGCATCTAACAAAACAGAGAGCTAACAGTCATTCTGGCTCCCTCTTATGGCCAATTGCGGAAAACAGCAACCAATCACATTTTACAGTATGATTTAAAGAAACAGGTATAGCATTGTTACATGATTCATATATTGCCAACCCAACCGTTAGATTATATTCCTAACAAAGGTCCTCTTCGAACACAATGGACGAACATCATCATAATCAGAGACCAAAATGTAGACAAGGAAAATGGAGCTAACAATTAAATTATATATAAAAGATTAAAAACTAAAGCAAAAAAATTGGATTTGCATAACTTGGTAGAATGTGCCAGAGATGGGAATATAAATCAAGATTTGTTTTATGGTTTGCAAATAATGAGTATTATATGCCCCTTTGTGAGGAATGAACCTTGGTGAAAAGAAGTGAATATTGCTGAGTATAAGAGTCTTTCTATCCATTTTGTTATACAGAAATGAGGGATGGGTATATCATGCTAAACATAAAAGTAATGCTATGGAATGGGGATCTTCAGAAGTGTGGTAAAACAGAATGTATAAGGAGGTCAAGAATAAATGTGGTCTCCACAGGAGTTTGGTGCTTTCATCAAAAGGCGGTGTTGCTACATTTCCCACAAGCTCCAACCCTTGGGGATACGTATAGACATCATAGAAAACATACAAAAATGCAGGGTTTATGTGCTGCAGTGTTGCCTTCTTCATTCTGGCCATGTAGCCTTCCTCCACAGGCACCCCTGAAGTGAATACAAAAGTGAAGGATCAGCATGAAAAGAACATTGAGGTAGCGTGACCATACAGAGAAGAGGACCAGGGATTAAATTGGAAAGCAACTGTATAAAGGAAGAGTGAAAGGGTCAAAAGAATAGGGACGACTGAGAAAGCGGAGGTTGGATGGAGTCTTGAGATCCTCAGAAAGAGGGAGGGAAGAAATGTAGGCAGCATAAGACAATGTATGCAGCAGTGCACCCACATGGTGGAAGCATAGATTGTCTTCAAGAACAGAAAACTACAGTGAAAATATTTGATGAAAATGAGATTTTGCTGTTATTTTGCTTTCTTTCCTTTTTCTTACCTCCTGCCTTTAGCATCATTAGCATACTATTTCTTATTTCCTTTCTGCACTTTGCATAATGTTGCTTAGCCCAAGGTGGAATAGTGTGTTGGCTGTGTTTGTTGGTTAGAATTTATTTTATTTTATTTCAGGGATTGCACAAAGCCCAGTATTTGATTTCTTGAAAGCATCTTTCTCTATAATTTTCCTTCACATAAAATAGATTTAAATGGGATTTTGATACCTGTTATTTCGTGTAAAGCACTCTAATAGCTAAGTAGAGGAAGTAGAGAAATAATATACAAACATAAAAATAATATACAAATGAAAAGAATATTAAAAAGAAATTACATCAGTTGGTGTTCATTTGCTTAATGCAGAGTCATTTTCAGAATGTATGGTGCAGTCCTATGCTCACACCCTTGAGTAACCCACACTGAAAATTGCTTTCTTTCTGAGGTTTATGTTGAATTAATATGGGTCTGCAGTAATTTGGATTCTAAAACCAGCTGATTTCAGGGTTTAAGGTCCAAAATGAGATGGCTTTCTAAGTCAGCAGCAAGGAAATTGCCTCTTTACATGTTGCATAATCAACTTAGAGAATTCACTGTGACCCCTTGTAGCAAAGTCTTCACACCAAGATGAGATTTGTAAAAAGGATTAGCTCAGTTATGAGTCTTATCAATTGCTTGCTAAAATGGATTCTCCATCAGTGCCCATGTTTCCCTAAATATCAATTGCTAAAGATACATCCTGTGTTAAAAGATGCTTAAAATAGCTCTGCCCTGAGAAGATTGTTTGGCCTGATCGCCCAAGGCTCCATTTGATATTTTGGGTTTAAAATGGGGGAGGAGAGGGTTGCCAATCAAAATGACAATTTAGAAAGAAAACTCGATTGCAGTGGTGGGTTGCAGTCCATACGCACTGGTACAGCAGTACCGATGCCTGCCAGGAGTACCGCATACCGTTCCAGTATGGTGCTTCGGAGGGCCCACCTGCCCGCCCTCCGTCCTTACTTTCAGCACTCTCTAAGCGGTTTACAGAGTCAGCATATTGCCCCCAACAATCCGGGTCCTCATTTTACCCACCTTGGAAGGATGGAAGGCTGAGTCAACCCTGAGCCGGTGAGATTTGAACAGCCGAACTGCAGTCAGCTGAAGTAGCCTGCAGTGCTGCATTTAACCACTGCACCACCTCGGCTCCATGCTTATGTGCATGGAGCGTACAGTGCCTGAGCAACACTCCACCGAGCAGCTGGAGCATCGCAGGATGTAAGGACGCATGTGCATGCTGCGCGTGTGTGCACATGTGCTTGCCATCCTTACCTGTATTTGAGCTCTTCGGTGCTTATGGGCACGGAGAGTACGGTGCCTGAGTGATACTCCGCCGAGCAGCTGGAGTGTCGCAGAGCATCGCACAGGGTAAGGACCCATGCACATGCTGCATGCATGTGCACGTGTGCTGTGTGCATTCGTGTGGTGGACTGCACTGGGCCAGTTGCAATGGGATCTGGAACTCACCACTGCTCTATTGGAATAATTGGGAATGACCAGCACAGCTTTAGCACGGGAGAAATCACTGCCTTTCTAACCTGTCCACATCTTTTACAAAGACTCATTAAATGAATTCATTAAATAGCCACTTAAAAGGAGTGGGTGGATGAGTAATCTACTTGAGTTTTCAAAAGACTTTTGACAAGCTTCCCATTAAGGAAAATAAATAAGCAGAATTTCAGAATGCCCTGAATATCTGGTGGAAGAATAATAGGTTATGAAGACTTATAATTAATGGTCTGTTGAAAAGTGCAAAGGAGATAATGTTTGAGAGAAAAAGAGGGTGCCCCTTTCTTCTGCATTTGGAATTGCAATATCACATCGAGTGTTAATGATCAGCCTATGAAATTATACACATTTCTCAGCTGCAGACATATTGCAGTGATGAGAGAACCTTGTTCTTTCTTGTTTAAATCTCCTAAATGCAGGTAGCAATAGCAATAGCGCTTAGACTTATATGCCACTTCACAGGGCTTTACAGCCCTCTCTAAGTGGTTTATAGACTCAGCATATAGCCCCCAACAGTCTGGGCTCTCATTTTACCAACCTCGGAAGGATGGAAGGCTGAGTCAATCTTGAGCCAAGTGAGATTCGAACTGCCAAATTGCAGGCAGCTGGTAACCAGCAGAAGCAGCCTGCAATACTGCACTCTTAACCACTGGGACACCACAGTAAATGGAGGTAGTCAATCATTTGTTCAAAACAAGAGCAAGAGAATATTATGTAAAATAGGAAACACAGGTGAACAGTTTGCTGGTTAGTTTGCCATCTGCAGATGCACCAATAGATTTGTGCATCTGATACCACCTCTTTTTAGGAAGTCATCTGATACCACCTCTTTTTAGTAGAAACTACTAGAAGGTTGCAAACTGTATCTTTGCATATTGAGGAAGATAAATTGTTTATATAATCAACTTGAAGCCTTGGCACTGGCTTGTCTTCAACTACAGTTTTAAAGATATACATGCAAGTGTATGAGCTTCACTTTTTTTTTCATTGTGTTAGTACCAATTGCACTTTTGAGAGATCGTTTAAGTTATCTGTGGTCTTTCATCTCAGAAGGTTCAAATAGTTTCTTTTCAGTCAACTACAACCAAAAATTTCTTTTATTTTCTTTCTTTTCCCTTCTGTAAGCCGCCCAGAGTCCTTCGGGATTGGGCGGCCTATAAATAAAATTAAACTTAAACTTAAAATGATAATCATGTCATTAGGTAATCACTTTGTGTGCCTTTATGAACTTCAGGTGGAGGGAGGGAGGGAGGGAGGGGAGGGAGAGACAGAGAGGGAGAGGGAGAGGGAGAGGGAGAGGGAGAAGGAGAAGGAGAAGGAGAGAGAGAGGGATGGATGGATATGACAAAGCTTTATCATGAAGTTACATGATGAGAAAATTTTGAATAAAAACCAATGTATTAGAACTGATAAATTGATTATAATTATAAAAAATCTAATTTCCCAGTAGAGAGGCAATGAAACTCTCACCCAAGGTTCCAAAAACTCCAAGGCTACCACTGACTGTATTTAACAGCATTTCCTGTTTTAATCAACACTGAAAAGTCCTCAGCAGATTCACAACCGGGTTCAACTAGATAATTTTAAATTGTAATGAATCATATCCCTGGCCCAGATGCTGAGGATAGATCTCAATAGAAGATGGTGGTGAACCTCAGCATCCTTATGTCAGCCTAGAAACTGGTGATATGTTACTTTATGGGAGGTACTTTGGAGGCCCATGAACAGTAAAGTCCTTGATATTTATACTAAGGATCAGGTTTGGAACTATTTGATTGTCAGGGTTCCAAATAGCATCCTCAAACAAATCACACTCCAAGACAAGCAGTTCCTCAAAGTTGCAATTTATTAAAAGAGCCATGTTGGCACATCTGAGAAAACCCAAATCTGAAAGCTTCCAGGTTTTCCCACCCAGTTGAAAGTTCAAGATCCTGCCCCAACACCCACAAGTCCATCACATGGTCCAATCTTCCACTGTCACGGTGACAGATTCCACACATCCATTTCCGGCCAGTTGCAGAGACAAAGATGATTTTGGAAGAATGATATTATGGCTACATATCACCCAAGTTTGTATAATCCTCCCCTCCTACTTTCGTAGAAAGTAGAAAGTGTGGCAGACCTAAAACCTAAAAGGGAAAAGATTGTTTCAGGTCTGACATTGATTTCATTTGAATGAGAGATTATTAAACATGCTATCATTGGTAGAATCTAACTATTTAACCTTTTTAGAAGAAAATATATCCTTTGATAGGATTTGGAACATGTAGTTCTGTCTTCTTATGCATCCTCAAAATGTATTCTTGGTTTTTTGCATCTCAAGCGAAGAAAGAACAAAAAGCCAGGGTGGAAATTAGATATTGGATTTTATCCATTTCCATATTTAATAATATCCAGTTTTGACATATAAGATTAGTAAGGGGGAATTTCCTTTCATTGTTAGGAAGTCATAGCTTATTCATCAACTGTACAAAACTCATGGACCAAATGTCCATATTTAATATTTCTATGGATTCAAAACCAAAATGCTTATTGGAATCAGAAGAACTCTGCTTGGATCCAACATTTTTATTTTTTTGATTCTTCCTACACTTGTAAGTATTGATATTGTTTTGGTAAAGACAATCTGAGCCCACATTCTTTTTTAAAAAAATTACCATATTCTAGACAGAAACAATTTTAAGACTAAAATGGGGAGAGAAAGAGAAAGCAGGCTATTCAAAATTGAAGTCAGTGCATCTCGTCTGGAGCTCTGATTTATTAGGAGCAGGCAAACAGTTTAAGTCATTCTGCCGACACACAAAATAACCTCATTATCATTTCTAATACCAATCAATACTCCCCATGCTGCCCTTTGGAGGGAGAAATAAATAAACACCAAGTTTTCCAAGCTGTGTAATTATTGCCAAGATCACATTAGCCAAATAGTGTTAAAGATTTCATGGTAAACCTTTAAGGCTCCCCATGGCAGTCTCTCCTTTCTCTGCCTCGTCAATACATTTTTACACTGAGTGAAACGCAAATTGATATCTGGCCTATTGATTATCCATTTTCCCCTCCAGGCTTCCCCACTTAGCCCACCACTAGCTTTTATTACTATTATTTTTATTATTATCCTTATTGTTGTTGGTCTTATTATGCTTGTTGCTTGTGGCAACTTTGTCAGATGGATGTTCTGCTGCTCTCTGGGGCTGCCAAATGGCATTAGAGACCTCCTCTGGCTGACTTTAATGGCGCAACCTCCCCGTCCCCTGTGAATGGAGGTATTGTTTGAAGTTAACTGATTGATGTGAGAGCCTCCAGCTCCCACTCCCCAGCATGTGGTCCCAAGCGCAACATATGCTTCCTGCTTGCTAGATTTGTCTCCAATAAGAAAAACAGGATTTCTTTTCAATTTTAGGCTTGGGCCAAATTCATCAAGAGAAAAGATGCAAAAGCCAGACCAGATGATCTATTGTCTCTCTTTTGCTACTTAGGAAGTGAATAAAGACTTACTTAAATGGTATATTTAATTTCTCTTCCTCTAGAAAGGTGTGTGTGTGTGTGCGTGTGTGTATATGCATTTATGTAATTTTAGCATCCATTCATTTCAATGTCATTCCATTTAAAATAAATTTGACCAGAAGTGGACAGAAAGATGCATGGCAGCCTACAAGAAAAAAAACATTCCTGTTTCATTTTGCAATTCACTTAAATGTTATTTTCCTGCAAACTTCAGCTAAATATTTATTATTTTGGTGCTAGAGAGAAATGGAGAAATCCTTCATGGAAAACCTTCACTAATGACCATGCTAGTTGGAGTGACTGAGAGTTATAACTAAACAACATGTTTCATATCATAGGTTCCTTCTCTTGTCTATGGAGATTCTCATTCATCCAGATTATAAAGAACTGAAAAAGCTTCTTGGATGAGAAATGAAACGTCTTCAAGCAAAAACAAAGGAAATCCAGTTGCCTTTTGAAAAAGCACTTTTGGGTGTTCTTTTCTTGCTGTAACTTAGTCCATTATAATTCTAGTGACCTAGAAATGCAGAAGGTGTTTTGGAGGGTGAAAATCATATCATATTCAAGAATCAGTCTTGAGATTCCTAAGAGCTTGTTCAGGCTTAGCAGGGCCCCGGTACTTTTCTTGGGATACTACCCTTTGGAGGGTCTTTGTGACAAGATTAGAGTAGTAACCATTCCATTCCCGTAGTAATCACCCCATATTAGTTTGCTAGACTGAATTTCTCACAGAAGTATTGTATTGGCTGGTATGCACTGAGTTAAAGAGAGAAAAAAATAGGGTGATCAACACCTCTGGGGAAATGACGGGAAAATTTTACAGAGCTTACCAAGAATTTCCTCCAGCAGCTGCTCTTTCTCTTTCTCTTATCCCTAGAAGCAATGGCAATGAGGCCATGTTGCTCTGATGAGTTTTCTAAAGAGAACCTGGAGCCCCACCTGAAAGGACTTCATATGTTTCAATGGTGGAATCCTGCTGGTTTAACAATCAGTTTGATGATCACATGTTTTGCATGCACAGTTTTACCAAAACCTACTTTTCACCAGCAAGTTCTGACCAGTTCTGGAGAACCAGTAGCGGAATTTTTGAGTAGTTCAGAGAATTGGTAAATACCACCTCTGACTGGCCCCAGCCCCAGCTATTCTCTGCCTCCTCTCCAGAGTCCCAGCTGATTGGAAAGGAATGGGGATTTTACAGTATCCTTCCCCTGCCATGCCTACCAAACCAGGCCCACCAAGCCACACCCACAGAACAGGTAGTAAAAAGTTTGAATCCCACTACCTACCTTTCACATTACTTCTTGGGGAGTAACACAGCTGAGGCACGGCAATCTGTTCTGCTGTGCTAATCAGCTGAAAGGATATAGGTAAGTATAGGCGGGCAGGCCCTTCGCAGTGAACTGGTTCGCTCTCAGTGATCGACGGAGGTACCGGTTTGCCTGAACCATGTCATGTCATTTTCCAGACTTTGGGAAAAGAAAAAGGGATACCAACCAAGGGTATTTTCAGGCAGTTTTATTAAACTTTTCCTGTCTATCAAAATATTGTTCATAGCCCTATTCAAAAGATGTAGAAAAGTCTCCCCACTTATACACACACAGTTTTGCCACCCACAAACAGGATTACAAAAAGGTGGAGGACATTTCAACTCAACTCTGAAATATAATTTTATTTACAGACCATTCTGCCTTCCCATGGAAGCCTCAGAATTGTAGTTCTTTGATTGAAGCAAACTATGTTTATAAAAAAAAAAGTTCCCAGCATCTTAGCAAATTAAGATTCTCAAGACATTCTGAGAAAAGCGATGACAATTAAACTAATATAGCAATACTAATCTTTGTAGCTTAGATGTAGACACAGTGGGATGGCGGGAACAGCTGTGTTCATAAATGCTCTTTTCCTCTTTCTTTCAAAAGAAACGAGATTAGCCCTTATTTTTAGGGATTTTTTTCCCCATTTGGCAGATCTATTCCCTTATGGGCAATCAATCAAACCAGGTAATTGTATATAAAATGCAGGGTTAATCATTTGCTGAAGTAATAAAAAAAGTCTCTACATATTTTGCACTATAGTGCCCAAAAATATAAATAAGTCCACAATGAAAAATATAAACCAATTTCCCTTACACAGTAAATTATCTGTGGGTGAGGAGCACACACACACACACACACACACACACACACACACAGAGAGAGAGAGAGAGAGAGAGAGAGAGAGAGAGAGAGAGAGAGGGAGAGAGAGATGCAAATTACAACTTGTGCTGGGGATGTTGTAAGTTGATAGCAGAGTCACATTCTGATTGTATCGATATATTACATTTATTTTTGAGCTAATGGCAAAAGCAGAATATGTTGACTTGAAGGGTTTTTTCCTAAATTAGAAAATCTAGCTTGCATAGAACTTGAGAGTTCTTAGATTAAAAGTGGTTTTTGGTTCAACTGGTTGCAGATTGAACAAATTGTGCCAAAATTGTTCCATTAGAGTAAAAGGAAATATTGCGTCTGCTGCAGCTAAGGCTAATAAATTAGCCTGCACTTTATCTTACTGGAAAGCATTCAATTCAAATCAAATTCTTTACTTATGGTTCACAATAAACCATAGAAACAACTGTACAGCATAGAATCAAACAGTTAAAAGAAAAAGAAAGTGAAATGATTATTAACTTATGTTTGCTATTCATTGTTGCTTTGTTTTAGCAACAAATAAATTTGACTACTCTTTAGGTGGATTCATAGTTTTAGTATTAGTTAGTAGGTTTATTTTAAGATGTAAAAATGGCCATGTCCTTCTCTCCACTTTATTATGTGAAAACTCTTCACTGCCAAAGTATTTCCAAGGTGATACTTATTTGTGGTACTTTTTTTTCTTCACAGTCTGTTAAAGAATGTCAGGAAAATGTAACACCATAACAGAAAAGATAACAGAATCCTGGAAAAGTAGAAAGTATGAAAAATAAAGTCATAAACAAATCCAGCTTTACTGTTTCAGGTATAAATTGAAAGATTATGTTACAACACCCACCCTAACTTCATTAAAGTACATTCCAAGAATCAGTAGGATTCCTATTTCTTAATCTTGTCTTCTTTTAAGAGTTAACATAGATTAGTTCTACCTGTAAAAATTTGTACTACACTTTCTTTGTATGTTTTAAATACTATAAAGAATACACAATTCTTGCCCACTTGTATCTTACCTGGTGAGTCTCTTCATTAAAAATTTCTGATGAAAAAAATGCTAGATACCCTAAAACTACCTTCCTAGAGATTTATATGCATATTATTCCAGAATTTGATATTTGCTAGCAAATGATTTGCTTTTCATTGTTTTCTAGTTTTCTTTTTTTAATTGTGGATTTACAGTATTCATCACACTTTTTCTAATTTTAGACGTCCTTGATATCCTAAGAACATGCCCTAGAAACAAGAATTCAGTCTGAATCACTAGAATTTATCTAAACTTGTTTGCAACTAATATGCTGTTTTATTACCATGACAGTTTGAGCATAACAATGGGCATGCATTAAGAGCCAGATGGCTGAGATAATTTGCACTTTCTGTTTTCATTTGTAATTGATTTGCAAATAGAAGATGCCACTCCACAACCGACAGATATATTACACTTCTCCTTCAGCACCATTTCTGGCATAAAATACATCCCCTTGCAGAAGAATCTGTATGAGAAGAGCAGGCAAAGTTCAGGGTTGGAGTTAAGCACATCAGCAGCTTAGAGTCATTACATTACCTTACGTTCCCATAAATGGTGAAAATTCAACCTTTCTTGAATTCCATTGACCCTTATCTGGCACCAATTTAGTGTTGAACTTTAGTTTATTAGATTCTTGTGCATATATTTGAGCAATAAACCTTTTGAACTGCAACTTAATATATGGTCCTGTTTCTTGGTGCCAGACAGAATTCCAAGCAATCTTCACCATCTGCATGCATGTAGACATACAAGTTTTAGTCCCCAGGGTTTTGTATCACTCCCCTACCTTCCACTCATGACATAGTATTGGGCTTGGACTGGGAAAATTCACATCTATTTTCATCTATGAAGCTCACTGGGCTGCTTTCAATCAGTTGCTATATCTGACCGACCTCCCATCGTTCTTGGGATAAGAAACCAGGAGAGAAAAACTGTGAACCTTGGCCTTAAACTCCTGGAACAGGAGGAATAAAACTGTAAAGGAATAAAAGGATGAAGAAAATAAAATTAAGCAATGCATATGGAAATTGCTTTCAGAAACAGGATTCTAGATTCTTATGTATAATCACACATCTCAACTGAGGCATGAAGATAATACCATCAACATTCTTTTTGAGCATATGGAACTTGTGCAAGTATGAATGAAGACGAACAGTCTTAGGCTAAACCTTAGCAAGATTGAATTGCTATGATTTTGGGCTGGACCAAGATCCATAGAATTTTTACCAGTTCTGGAGGGGTTGTAATACATTGATTAGGCTCCTGTGGTAACTATAGCCTTTGCACAAATCAATCCTTTACCCATTCTTGGATTGGATGGACTCTACTCACAATCACTCATGCCTAATTACCTCTCATGTAATCTACTTTTCATATCTCTCTCTCCCTCCCTCCCTCTCTCCCTCCATATATAATGTGTGTGTGTGTGTGTGTGCGCGCGCGCGCACGCGTGCGCACGTCCGTGTATGTGTTTTATTATTTTTTATTAACAAAGGCAACAGTAAAATATTGGGCTTTCTGTCTGGATGGTCTCTTGTGACGAGCCGATGGACAGAGAATGGAAGCAGTTAGCTTCCTCCCATAATTGGGGCATACCAGGGGTTGTGACACTAAATATATACCTACCTCCCTGACTTAAGCTGATAAGGAGGAGGACCTGTGGCTTAATGGTTAAGACATCTGCCTAAGATGCAATACAGCACAGGTTCGAATACCAGTAAGGGTATGGCTAGCTGATCAGAGCTAAATAGCTTGAAATAGATCTATACTAGTCTCCCTTTATTTATTTATCAGCACAAATACCACACACACACACACACACACATATACATACACACACATACATACACACACACACACATAAACAAACACACATACATACATACAGTGTGTGTGTGTGTGTGTGTGTGTGTGTGTGTGTTCTAGCATAACCCTGGAACATCTCAAGCAATTTCAACCAAACTTGGTACACAGATGACTTACTCTCTGGGAACAACGCTGTGGGGGGGGGGTGAGACACCCCTAACACCCCTTGAGGTGTGTGTTCTGTTATGATACAGCCTGTTGTGCCTTAAAATGGCTTCTATTATACTGCTGTAAAATGGCTTCCACGGTACAGCACAGTGATGTTGCCATGGTAACAGCTTCACAGTATTCTACAAGGGAGAAAATCCAACTTTAAAAATTGCATTTAGGCCGGACATTTCCCCCCTATAAATAAATACCTGCGCAATGGGCAACTATCAGCACTAGTATTATAAACCCATGCAACTATCAGCACTAGTATTATATAATATGAGAAAACTACAATAAGCTATAATTGACCTAAATGCAGCAACTCAAGTATTTCTGTGTTCATTTCAGTATCCCTGTGTAATATTGCTATTGTACTTGGTTACCAGTGAGTTTTTGTGTGCAGTTCAAAATGCTGGTGGTCACTTTCATAGCACAGAATCTGGATATTTGCAGCATTATCTGTCTCCGGTAATCTTTACCCCATCTTATAAGAATCAATAGATCTAACATGCTCCAGGTCCCATCAATTAAACTGTGTCATCTTCTGGGACCCTGGAGACATGGCTTTTATGCTGCAACACTTACCATATGGAACAGCCTTTCCTCCAAAATTATAATTGGCCTTGATCTGTCTGGCCTTTAAGAATTAATTTATGGAATTGCATGATAGGCACAACAGCTGGATTTTAGGATAAGAGAGTTTCTTGTTAATTTTTTGTTGAGGATCCCATTTTTGCCTATGTCCACCTGTTGTACTTCCCCTTTTAGCAAAAGTACAATTTAGGATAAAATATTAGGAAATATTTTAGTATTGTATACATATTATTAGGTTTTATGTAGTTTTATCTTTGAATATTGTAAGCCACTCAGTTATCATGAGATAGGATAGGTGCATAATAAATTTTACAAATAAATAAATCAAATATTCTTCATGATTAGATAGTATTTTTTAAAGGTATTTATTGTATGTGTTATTACTTGGGAGATACAGGTGTGTTTATGTGTAATCAAGCTTTGTTCCTTTTGTATTAAAATTGGTATTAAAATAATACTCTTTGAGGCTTTGACTCCCATTTTTAACTTTCTTAATACACATAATTATATACAATGATGTAACCATGTGAAAATATTGCTATTTTATATTGCTCCGGTTGTTTCTAAACAAAGGATTTGGAATTATTTTCATTCCTGTATAAGACACACCTTTTTTCCTAAAAATCTGGGTGCATCTTATAAATCGAATCCAGCATTTTTTGCCTCCAGAAGCCCCACCCCCTTCACCAAAATGGTCGTGCATAGCCTTATGGAGGCTTTCAGAGAGCTCCTGGGGGCTGGGAAGGGCAGAAATGTGCAAAAAAGGGCCATTTTTGGGAGGTTTTGGGGAGGCTACTGGGGGCTGGGGAGGCCCCCAGCAGCACTCTATAAACCTCCCTAAGGCTATGAATGCAATTTTTTGACAAAAAACGGGCCAGTTTTTGCTTGTTTTTGCCCCCCCCCCCGAAGCACTCTGCAAGCCCCCCCAAGGCTATTCATGCCTTTAAAAAAAAAAAAAAAAAAAAAGGGCCCGTTTTCACAAAAATATAGGCCATTTTTGGGAGATTTGCAGAGTGCAAAAACTTTTTTTTTCCTTTTGGAAAGCTCTTTAACTGATTGATGAGAATTACATTGATCAAGTGCTGTGCCAGCAGAAACAAAGTCTGCAGATTGTCAGCTGTTTCCTTCTCCAGCACATGGATAAATATATCTGGAAATATCTACATACTTACCTACTGTATTTCTCTCTCTATCTCTCTCTATTTCTCTCTATCTCTTCCCTTTATCTACCTACCTACCTACCTACCTACCCACTCTCCCTCTCTCTCCCTACCTACCTACTATATTTCTCCCCCTCTCTCTCTTTCTTCCTCTCTCTCCATCCCTCTACCTACCTACCTAGCTACCTACTTACCTACCTACCTACTCTCTCTCTCCCTACCTAAATACTGTATTTCTCTCTCTCTTTCTATTTCTCTCTCTCTATCCCTCTACCTACCAACCAACTCACTCTCACTCTCTCCCCCTACCTATCTACTGTATTTTTCTCTCTCTCTTTCTATTTCTCTCTCTATCCCTACCTATCTACCTGCCTACTTACCTAACTAACTACTCTCTCTCTCTCCCTACCTACCTATTGTAATTCTCTCTCTTTTTCTCCCTCTCTATCCCTCGATCTAACTGCCTACTTTTTTAAAAATTTGCCTCTTAGAAACCTTGGTGCATCTTATACTCTGGTGTATCTTATACTCCGAAAAATGTGGTAATTACTGAATTAAAGGTAAACAGTTCCCCTTACATATATGTGCTAGTCGTTCCCAACTCTATGTTTCAAAGCTGAATAGCCAGCACTGTCCGAAGATGTTTCCGTGGTCATGTGGCTGGCACGACTAAATGCTGAAGGCGTACGGAACACTGCTACCTTCCCACCAAGGTGGTCCCTATTTTTCTACTTACTTTTTACATGCTTTTGAGCTGGGACAAGTAACTGGAGCTCACTCTGTTACACAGCGCAAGGTATTCAAACCGCTGAGCGGCCAACCTTTCTGAATGACAAGTTCATTGTCTTAGCCACTGAGCCACCATGTAACTTCTAATTACTGAATTACATTGCTATAATTTCCTGTGATTATTTTTTCTACTATGCATTGTGGATGTTATAATATTTTTATTATATTGTGTACTATGAAGATTCTTTTAGAGAGCAATATAGAAATTTGATAATGGATAAAATAATAAATGCAAGAAGTCCTTGCTTCCTCATAACTGGGACCAGCAACTCTGTCATCAAGTAACATGGTCATAAAGCACAATATCACGTGACCACACCACTTACAACAGGAGTTGAGGCAGATCCAGATGCTGTCATTAAAAGTGAATCCTTTGCCCAAGTTTGTCTGGTGCACCAATTGCGGCCCTATTTGGTTCGGGAGGAACTTCAAACAGTCACTCACGCCCTTGTTACCTCGAGGCTGGATTATTGCAACGCGCTCTACATGGGGCTACCCTTGAAAAGCATTCGGAGACTGCAGTTAGTTCAGAATGCGGCCGCATAAGCGATATTGGGTGCACCGAGGTACACCCACATTACACCTGTCCTCCGTGAGCTGCACTGGCTACCAATTGATCTCCGGACACAATTCAAGGTGTTGGTTATCACCTTTAAAGCCCTACATGGGTTAGGGCCAGAGTACCTTCGAGACCGCCTGCTGCCACATACCTCCCAGCGGCCAGTAAGATCCCACAGATTGGGCCTCCTTCAGATGCCGTCAGCCAGACAGTGTTGGCTGGCGGGCCCTCGGAGAAGAGCCTTCTCTGTGGCTTCTCCAACTCTCTGGAACCAGCTACCCCCGGAGATCCGGACCATACCCACTCTCATGGCTTTCAGGAAAGCTGTAAAAACTTGGCTGTTCCAGCAGGCCCGGGGCTGTTGACCTCACTGTTGAGGTCCAGCCCCGATCAGAATGAATGTACGAGGTGTTGCTGTTTTTAAACTGTTTATTTCATTATGTGTTTCGTTATGTGTTTTTTCTTTTTATTTTTGTAAGCTGCCCGGAGTCCTTCGGGATTGGGCGGCATATAAATGTGTTTAATAATAATAATAATAATAATAATAATAATAATAATAATCAGGAAACTAATGACAATGCACTACAGTTTACATCCACGTGGTGATACTGATAGACTGTACCTCCCCCGAAAATCAGGTGGCAGAGGATTATTACAAGTGAAGCAAACAGTTGAAGAAGAAAAACATGCACTGGCTGATTATTTAAAAGAAAGTCAAGAACATCTATTAATTGAAGTAAAGAAGAAAAA